>NC_063205.1:9908085-10018085 GCF_017589495.1 Alosa alosa
TGTCTTTTTTATCTGTGCAAGTGGTTAGGTATGAGTATGTGCCTGTGTGTATGTGGGTGCGTGCATCTGTGTTTGTGTTTGTGTATTGAGCCCACATGCACAGGTCTCTCTGTCTTGTCTTGTGTGTGTGTGTGTTTGTGTGTGTATGTGTATTGTGTGTGTGTGTGTGTGTGTGTGTGTGTGTGTGTGTGTGTGTGTGTGTGTGTGTGTGTGTGTGTGTGTGTGTGTTTTGTGTGTGCATGTCCTGAGCCCACATGTGCAGGTCTGTCTCTTGCTGCCTCCCCCTCCCTGCCACCCCTCTTCCAAGTCTGATATACCCTCTGTGTGTGTGTGTGTGTGTGTGTGTGTGTGTGTGTGTGTGTGTGTGTGTGTGTGTGTGTGTGTGTGTATGTGTGTGTGTGTGTGTGTGTGTGTGTGTGTGTGTGTGTGTGTGTGTGTGTGTGTGTGTGTGTGTGTGTGTGTGTGTGTGTGTGTGTGTCTGTCTCCCCGTCTGAAATGCCTTTTGGAATGAAAACAAGAGCCCGGGCCCAGAGCAGACATGGGGGTCTGCTTTTCCAGTCTCATCTCCCCACCCTGTCTGCAGGGGTCTGGGGGAAGTACGTGTTTGTGTGTGTCTGTGTGAATGTGGCTGCATATTGTGTAGTGTTTGCATTAAATGTAAATGTGTGTGTGTGTGTGTGTGTGTGTGTGTGTGTGTGTGTGTGTGTGTGTGTGTGTGTAAGCTATGCATGATATCCAACACAGGCTAAGACTTAGACCTAGACTCCAGGAGTGCAGTAGGAACTGTGCTGCACCACTCCCCCATGGCCATGGAGATGGGAGTATCAGTCAGCAGATGATGAAGAGAAAGACCCATGTCATCCTCAGCCAAGTTACAAGACACCCACACACAAACACACACACACACACACACAAACACACACACACACACACAAACACACACACACACAAGTTACAAGACACAAACACACACACACACACACAAGTTACAAGACACACACACACAAACACACACACAAGTTACAAGGCTTTGTGTCCCGCCACTGCCATTTCCATTTTCCACAAGGTTGGGAAAATCTTAAGGGAGAAAGGATTTACTGTATGTGCAAGCAAGCCTGTCATTGTCTATAGGTTGGGTGGTTTAAAGCCATGTGTAATTTTCTGAGTAACTACTGATTAAGACTACAAAGTTGAGTCTATGTGTGTGTGTGTGTGTGTGTGTGTGTGTGTGTGTGTGTGTGTGTGTGTGTGTGTGTGTGTGTGTGTGTTGTGTGTGTCTGTCTGTCTGCACGTGTATGTGCTTTGTCTACCAGTCTTTGCATTTGAGTGCCATCATTACGATAGGACACAATTCAATGTCTTCAGCTCAATGTTAACTAAATAAATCTGTGTATTTGTGAAGCCAAGGGAGATAACCTCCTCTCTCCCCCCAAAACCCCTCTGATCCCACAGAAACAGACACACACACACGCACACACACACTCACACAAAAACACCATCTGTTTCAACACATCCAATTTATACAGCAGGCAGGTCTATGCAGCCCCCCCACACACACACACACTCCTGTGTGCTCCAGCCAACCCTCTCCCCAAAGTTCATCACTGCTCCAACCAGGCCCAGGCCATTTTCTGTGCTCTGTGTTTGCCATTAAAGCGAATCACCACGATGATTTATTGGCCTTTTATAATCAAAAGAGCATGATGGTGGTGGATGTGTGGTGGTGATGGAACACGGCTGGGGCACTTTGCCTGCCTGCCTGCCTGGCTGGCTGGCTGGCTGGTGGGGGCTGTATGGGGCTAATTATATTTTTATTTGCCCCAGAGCGGAGGCCCCACGCCAGACCAAAGCCTCTGCTTGGGGGTTAGAGAGCTGGCGTGGGTCTAGTCAGAGGAGGGCAAACGTGGAAGGCAGAGAAGGGAGTGTGTGTGTGTGTGTGTGTGTGTGTGTGTGTGTGTGTGTGTGTGTGGTTAATGAAACAGCAAGGTTTTGGACATAGTGTTCAGTGTGCTCTGCCATACCAGATACCCCTCCACACACACACACACACACACACACGAGATGTACTTTGCATCTGTCCATTAGGGAGCTAATGACAGGGAGCGTTAAAGTGGTGGATGCTTGGAAAGAGGTGCATGTGTGTGTGTGTGTGTCCACGTGTGTGCGCGCGTGTTTTCTTGTGCTGTCCCTTTCTGTGTGTGTGCTTATGCACAAGTGTATACAAATGTTTGTGTGTGTGTGAGTGTGCTTCTTTGTGGTGTGCCCTTTCTGCGTATGTGCAAGTGTAAGTGTATACACACTTGTGTGTGTGCATGCGTACGTATACACACGTTTGTGTGTGCGTGTGTGTGTGTGTGTGTGTGTGTCTGTGTGTGTGTGCACAAGAGCACACATGTTTGACTGAACTTTCTCCAGAGGTCAGATTTGTGTTAGTAGTGCTTCATCACAGAAAATCTCCAGCTCTGATCTTACACAACTGACAGCGGCGGTATGAGGCTGAGTAAAGCCTTAACACCTCTTTCTCTCTCTCTCTCTCTCTCTCTCTCTCACACACACACACACACACACACACACACACACACACACACACACACACACTCGCACTTCACTCCTCATACTCTACTGTCCAATTCGATTGTCTTTACTGTCACAGATCAAAAGCACGTCTTGTTATGACTGTCAGAAGTTTTCATCTTGAAGAATCAGCACAGCCAAATGCTATGAGTAATGCACATCCATTCTTTCCTTTTCTGGCTTGCTGCGATTGTTGAAGACGTCAGACAAACACGTCATGCAGTTGGGGGAGAAGTGAAGTGGACTGCTGAGGTGAAATGTTATTCAACTGTCAGGAGCAGGTCTGCGCGTTGTTGATCTTTTCAAAACTAGCAGTGTTCCCAAAAATGGAAAAACAGGTGCGTACTCACCTTCAAAAGACTCATTTAAAGAGCCAGTGGGTAATTTGTGGGGTTGACATGGGAGTGCGCCTCCACTGAAGGAATGATCGCAAAACAAATCTGAGGTTCAACTACAGTGCTAATGTTTAATTCAAAGCAATTAACATGGTCATCTTTGACCACATCTGCTTTGTCTGAGCCATGGATTTTATATCTTATTTTAAGGCATATATATGAAAACCCTTGTTGTTACATCCAAACCTCCTTGGTTTGAAATATGCTTTCTATTCATGAATAAACTTGATTTCATATGAAACCATAACGAGACCGTAGTGTTATGAGAATAACATAATTGCCGGGGTGGCAGCTTGGGAGACGGCTATGCTATGGGAGCAATCCCAGGCCACTGAGATGTAAGGAGAGACATCTGGGGTCACTGCCAGGAACCATGGCGTGCAAATTTCTCCCTCCGTCCCCCTCAGACATATGGCCCGTGCGAATCGCCTGAGACCGAACGAGCAAGTATGTCTCGAAACAACCAAAGGCCTTTGGTCTCCGAGCGCCTGGGAACCATACAGCAAGTTTATCTGCACGTTTATGTATGGGAAAGTGTCTCACGGTATAGAAGGAGCTGTCACTTGAAAAGCTTTGTCGGATAAGGGTAAAGACGTTTCCTTTTCCCCTCTGGGCCTTTACGCCACGTCTATAGGTCCCATGGTCTAGGAATAGAAGCCAATATTATCACGTTTTATTAAAGCTTCGCTTGGCTCTTTAAGTCGGCGGGGGCTTACACAAATTCCATTAGCTCATTTATTTAGATGAACGTACACTTGGGTGAACTCCTATGACCCCCGATGCTTCAGTGCGCTGACTCCTATGGAATATGGGAGACTGCTACCGCTATCGCTACCACCAACTGGCCCCTGCTAAATGGAGTAAAACATTTAAACCGGTCTGTCAGACGTGCGCTGAATCTGTCAATCACAAGTGAAAAGAAAGGGGCAAAAAAGGAAAATATTTTGACAGCTACCACGTTTGCGCTTCAGACGTGGCTGTCATCCTGAATGTCAATCAATTAAGGGCGCTTTGACGGAGAGCCAATATGTTTCGATGAGTCACTCTTAATACAAGTCAATTTACCACTCAACCTCTCATGCTGAACCAAGTCATTCATTTAGCTGCCATGACGTGTACCAATTTGAACTGTCACTGCAGCGAACGTGAAAAACTGTCTGGAAGGAGACAGCTTCCACCCTTTTTAATTTCACATTCATGTTGGACGGGCCCATGAAGTGAAAGGGGCACCAGTCATCCTGTGCAAAAGTAATGAGCGGGTAAGCTACGCTGCTAACACAGCACCACATGCAGCACATTAGCTAATTAGATTAGCCAATAACAGGCCCTACACACACACACACACACACACAGAAAAAAAAAAATGTCAGCTGAACAGATGACATATGCCTCTGGGCAACATGGCAAGGTGGCTAGATGTGGAGTTGATTCATGTACTGGTAAGTGAATTTCAGTACAGTGCACTTGATACACACTTTCTTTGTACAGTACCACTGTGGTACATTGTATATCTCTGGGTAAGATGCAACATGGGGCATACATCAAAAATGTATGTCAGTAAAATGTGGACAATGATAAAGACCCTGTGGTGTAGCTGCGATGCTTCCTATGTTTTATTGGCTCAGTGAAGTCTGTGTGACAGTGACAGGATCAGAGAAGGCTATTCGTCATTGCTCTGTATGTGTGTATGTGTGTGTGTGTGTGTGTGTGTGTGTGTGTGTGTGTGTGTGTGTCCAGAAGCAGAAGCTCTGATGACGTATTGCATCTCTCTCTCTCGTTCTCTCTCTCTCTGTATTGCATAAATGTCTCATTTCAGGTGAATTATGAGTCATTATGAAAATGCCTTACCTGACCACCTTAGTTCCACCTCTTGTGACCTGCATGTCGATCATGCAGCCGCTGTTGACATAAGATGCCAAGTTGATCTCTGTAAACTCAGCCTGGGAAAGAACAGGAGAGAAAATAGCAGTCATAAATGGTTCAGGCTATAATGGTAGCACAGCACACATAAAAACAACAAAAAACACTACGATACACACCAAATTGCATTACATTAATATCTACATCTATTTTATGTAATTGCCTAAATAGCTAAAAGTATAAATTTAACAAATATGGCTAGACAGGGTGTCATTAGTGACATAATATTGAACCAGGTTCAAACATCTGGTCTGTTTTAACCTCCGGCTGATGTTCCAGTGCAGGCTCACAGCACCATTTGTTAGTCAGTGCTACTGTGAGTGCTGACTCTGAGTGGGGTAGCAAGGCAGGCGTTAAAGACCCGAGAAAAACACTGCATCACAGCAAGTCTGCAGGAAATTACAATTAAGAAGAAGGGAAGTCTGGCAGGAAGGACATTCTGCCACTATTCTGTGGATATTGCTGGTGCCGAGGAGAGAGAGAGAGAGAGAGAGAGAGAGAGAGAGAGAGAGAGAGAGAGAGAGAGAGAGAGAAAACAGAGGGTGACTAGTAAGGGATAAAGAAAGAGAGAGTAAAAGAAAGAGAATGATAGAGAGATACAGGGGGGACTCAAATGGAAAAGAGAGCAAAGAGAGAAAAATATGACTGAGAGGGAGAATAAGGAAAACAAATAGACAGAGACAGACACAAGAGACTAATATTTGTGGCATAAGACAGAGCAGTAGAGAGAAAGATAGTTGTGGGGTAAGACAGAGCAATGGGGGGACAATAAAGAGAGAAAAAAAGTCCATTCCCTGATGTGTCTTCAGCAGAAGATGGACTGTGTGTGTGTGTGTGTGTGTGTGTGTGTGTGTGTGTCTGTTCTAAATTGAGTTATCCCCCTGTTGTCTGCTGCCTCTAAGCCTTCACTGGCCTTGTGACGCTTGTTGCTGGGATACCCTAATAACTTAATCAAGCTCTGTGAAACACTCAGAGGATATGCATGTGTGTGTGTGTGTGTGTGTGTGTGTGTTTGTTTGTTTGTTTGTTTGTTTGTTTGTGTATGTGTGTGTGTGTGTGTGTGTGTGTGTGTGTATGTGAGAGTGCATGTGTGTGTATGTGTGTGCTTGTGTGTGTGTTTGTCTTTATGTGTGATTTGTTAATAAAATGTGTACAGTATGTGTGCAAGGAAGTATGTGTAAGAATAAGTGTGTATTGTGTAAGAATGTGTGTGTGTGTGTGTGTGTGTGTGTGCGAATAGTCTGGGGGAAGATCTCAGGTATAGACTGAGACCCCAGCAGGGAATAATGCCTGAAGGGTAGGCAAAGCATTCTATTATGGCTGATATCCCATGAGAATTACCAGGATATGAATATTACCCCCTAATGTCATGCATTAAAAGTATCCCACATAATAATAAAACATCATAAAGATGTCCATAGACTGATAACCTCTTAAAAGAATTACTTTATACATACTAGCCAGCAAACTCTCATTACATAAAATACAATACTTCCCACAAACACAGAGCATACAGTACATTGTGGACAACACACAACATCGTGTTGTCATTGTTGTGTATACACAACATTGAATTGTGTGTCAATGTTGCTATATTACAGCCATTATAAGATGTTTCTTAGGGGATTTTGTGTGTGGGTGAGATCTCAAATGAAGAAATATGGGAAAGGCCTAATTGCCCCCCACACACATCAGAAAAAAAAACAGACATATTATATTGTCCTTTTCTTTGGGAGGTAATGATGATCACTTTCTGTAAAAAAAAGTATCACTGGTTTATTGGTCAAGTGAGAAAAGGAATACATAAATAGACGTGGTCATGTGGCTAATGTGGCTGCCAGAGAGCCTGGGAGATAGAGCTGCCTCTCTGTTTTCCAGCTCTCCCTCTCAAACCCGCTCAAGCCAGCACAGGCTTGTCAAATGTTTACAAAGAGGAGACGCTGAAGTGGGTGCTGGGCAAAGAGACAGAGGAGGGAGAGAGGGAAAGAGAGGGGGAGGAAACAGAGAGAGAGAGAGAGAGAAAGAGAGGAGAGAGAGAAAGAGAGAGAATGCCAGGCAAGCTGGAGGGGGGAGACGGGACAGCATGGGGTAATTGTTGTGTGTGTGTGTGTGTGTGTGTGTGTGTGTGTGTGTGTGTGTGCGCGTATGTTTGTTTGTGGGGTATCAGATAGAATGAAGGGATGAGGAGAGAGAATGGCATTTTAGACTGATACTGTATCTGATATCTAACATTCTTTTCATTTGTGTGACATCAAGTTCCTCCGAAAACAGAAGGGAAGCACTTTTCATTCTATTTGAGTGAAACTCAAACACAGTGACAGCAAGTACACATCTCTGACAAAGACATATATTTGGCATTTAAATGTCATACAAAACTATTCTATGAGAAGCAAAATCTGACAAATTCATTAGTCACTGTAAACAGCAACACCACGTTGCTCCATTGTTCCCCCAACATTTCACTGATCAAAAACAAACAAAGCACCAATTTGTTCCAATTTTTAATCTGGCTCACAAGTCTTTCAATTCACATAAGAGGAGAGAGGGAGACGCCAGGTAAAAAGGGATCTTGATACTGAGACTTAGGCGCTAAAATGTCTCTCAATGACTCCAAAACAACCAGCTATCAAAACTACCCTCTGGCATCCCCAGTACTGCCAGCAAAACAGGGGTCATCTGTTTAGCAGCCACTGCCAGTGCGTGTCAGAGCACACAAAAGCAGATGTAAACTCAACTCAGCCGTCCCTTTTATTTAGGCTGGTAAGAATTCAAATGCAACCATGCTACATCTAAATATGGTAGCAAAACATCTACCACTGGGTATTTGGGCATTACAGTGGTCAGTTCATCAGTTTTGATAATCAGATTACCATCAGATTGTCCTAAAGCAGATTAGATTATGAGATTTGGGACAAATGAGGTTAACTGTCGAAGTTCTTTGGCAAGCGTGATTTGCCTCCAGGTCATATTTCACAACAGCAAAACAAATGCAATCTGTCAGACCTGATTCCCTTACCTTCACTGGTTTTCCAAGAAAACAGAACAAAACAAAACAGTTTTGAATGAAGACCATAATCTCATTTGCAGGTTTTTGCAGGAGCCCCTGCCATGCAGAGTGGAATGGTGTGCCTCAAGGACACATGCTTGGACCTGTTCCTTTTTGTGCTTCTCTTGCTCTTCAGCAGATACGCTACACTGAGAGAAACATCTGTGCACCATGCAGTCTCAGTTTTGCCAAGCAAAGCCCTGAAGACAGCAAGGACAACACACACACACACACACACACACACTCTCTCTCTCTCTCTCTCTCTCTCTCTCTCTCTCTGACACAACCTTTGGCAAAATAACAATCTCCTTTGCAGTGCAGGAGCCTACAGTGACGTTTTCTATGACCAGATAAACCCATGAGCTATTTCCCTCTCTATTTTGGCAAAGACAAACGCGAGACAGAAAATGACTGGATCGTTGGCTGTATCAAGGAAGTATCGGTGATGACAATTGGTGGAGGAGATAGGCAGAGAGAGAGGAGCGGGAGAGAGAGAGAGAGAAATAAAAGCAGAAAAAAGGAGAGTGAAAATGAAAGACAGAAAGACAGAGTGAGAGAGAAAGACAGACAGAAAGAAAGAAGAGAGAGGGGATAGAAGAAAGATACAGAAAGTGACAGAGAGAGGAGAGAATGAGAGAACTGGATTGGTTTCAGAGCGCCATGGTTACAGTCAGGGTTATGCATTCAGGGCTTGTTTTGGATGCCTTCCTGGCCTGGGAAAGGAAAACAGGAAATGGACCAACGGGACAAATGGCCTCTGAGCTGATCCCTCTTTCTCCCGTTCCACCCATGCTATCTGTATGGATGACATCCCCCTCGCAGACCTCTCTGTGAAGGGGGCCCTGGGCTTGGAAGTGATCTGAAAGGCTGTGGAAGGGGGCAGAAAGTAAGACACTCCAAGACGCCCCAGTCACTGGTGCCATTGTCTAGAACTGTCTGCCTGATAGACTAATGATCTGTATTGCCAAGATACAGTATCAATGGAAGGATGAATGGATAGATAGATAGATGGATGGATGGATGGATGGATGGATAGATGGATGGATGGATGGATGGATGGATGGATGGATGGATAGATAGATAGATAGATAGATAGATAGATAGATAGATAGATACTATCATTGATCCCCAGGGAAATCTCTCTGCATTTTACCCATCCGGTCACCCTTTGGTCACATGTCTGATTCCCTGATACATAGATGGAAAGTAAAAAGAACATGAATTCATTTCATAAACCTCACCTGAGACTGTATGTACAGTATGTGTGTATGTGACACATTTTTGACTTCGGTTTTGACAGGAAAAGGCTGTGGTTTAAAATGAGACATTTGACTGTGTCACCAAAGGCTGAGGTTTGCACTGATTATTGTACTGACTTGTGCGGTTATGAAGTTCAGGAAATGTATCTGGCGACTGGGAAAAGCTGTAAACTTCCTCATCTACGATAAAAAACCCAAATCACTCGTTCTCCTCATTTGTGTCTCATCTTCATTGTCGAGTGCAACCCTGGTATAACCACGGTGTGAAGGGTGCTGTTTAGGCCTGGAACTTGGCTGAAAATGCTGTGCACCAAAAGGCGGCAGCCTCAACTCCCGGCGGCAGCCACTCACTAATGACAAAGAGAGGGCCCTTCAAGCCCTCAGAACCGCCCCCAGATTCAGCGTTCGCTGCCAACTCCCTAACGCCGCCGCCACCACCACCGACACGTCCCCCTACCCCCACCCCCCTCCTGTCCAGTTCTCATCAGTCAAGCCGCAGCACAAAGCTCGTCCGGGAATCCTGGTGGGTATTTCTGGAAGATTCTTTTAACTGGTGTCACTGGGTTTAGAGCGGGTCAGAGATATTTTCCGTAAAGCCAGAGAGAGTGAGGTGTACAGTGTGAGGTGTGTTTGTGTGTGTGTGTGTGTGTGTGTGCAACGCATTGCATTGGTCGAGCTGTACTGTGGCAATTTTAGATTTTGTGTTGAGGTGGCGAAAAATTGGGATTGATGGATAATGAGTTAATAGAACCAGAAAGAGGACATTGGGGAATGTCTCACAGGAATGTTATTCTACAGGATTAGTTAGTGTGTGTGTGTGTGTGTGTGTGTGTGTGTGTCTGTCTGTCTGTTGGGGGGGGGGGGGTAATTGTTGTGTTAGGGGTATATTTTCCCCCATTCTGAAGTGCAACTCTCAAAATAAGAAAACATCAGTTCCAAAATATATTTTACAGGCTCACGTGCCACCAACAGCAAACATCCCACCTCATCGCAAGTCAGCAAATAAACTGTATTTAAAAAAAGAAAGAAAAAAAAGAATGCAGTGGAAGCAAGAATAGCATAGGACATTATTTGACTTGTTTCTTTTTTTAAGTGAGCCAGGCAGAGTTTCTCTGCTTCTCCCGTCACATGGGTCCATTTTTAGCCGTGGCCCTTCCTCCGCCAAGCAGCCTCTCATTTAACGGCCCATTATGTCCCCCTGTAAAATAAACACTCGACAGCCCTCCCCCCCCCCCCCACCCCCACACTGATATTTACAAACACTGCTCTTCCAAAGTGGGGACTTTTAAATTACGTACTGCAGATAAACCGAAAAACCAAGCGCGTGGACGTGCATGTGAGTGTGGGGGTGAGAACATCTGTGCCTGTATGCATGCGTGTGTATGTGTGTGTCTAGATCTGTGTGTGTGTGTGTGTGTGTCTCTGCATGTGGTTATGTGTCTGTGAGTGTGACACTGTGTGTATGTGTTTGTGTTTATTTGTGCGTGCATGCTAACTAAGTTAGTAATGTTAACTAAGGTGCACATGTGGGTATATGTACAGTATGTGTGTATGTGTGTCTGAGAGTGTATGAGAGTGTGTGTGTGTTTGAGTGTGTGCAGGAATACCCGCATGCATGTACAGTATGTGTGTGTGTGTGTGTGTGTGTGTGTGTGTGTGTGTGTCTGTCTGTTGGGGGTAATTGTTGTGTTAGGGGTATATTTTCCCCCATTCTGAAGTGCAACTCTCAAAATAAGAAAACATCAGTTCCAAAATATATTTTACAGGCTCATCGCGTTTACCAACAGCAAACATCCCACCTCATCGCAAGTCAGCAAATAAACTGTATTTAAAAAAAAAAAAAAAAAAAAAAAAAGAATGCAGTGGAAGCAAGAATAGCATAGGACATTATTTGACTTGTTTCTTTTTATGAGCCAGGCAGAGTTTCTCTGCTTCTCCCGCCACATGGGTCCATTTTAGCCGGCCCTTCCTCCCTCAAGCAGCCTCTCATTTAACGGCCCATTATGTCCCCCCCCTAAAATAAACACTCGTGCTCTTCCTGCAGACAGCCCCCCCCCCCCCCCCCCACCCCCATATTTACAAACACTGCTCTTCCAAAGTGGGACTTTTAAATTACGTGACCGCAGATAAACCTAAAACCAAGCGCTGGACGCATGTGAGTGTGGGGGTGAGAACATCTGTGCCTGTATGCACGCGCGTGTATGTGTGTCTAGATCTGTGTGTGTGTGTGTGTGTGTCTCTGCGTGGTTATGTGTTCTGTGAGTGTGACACTGTGTGTATGTTTTTTTTGTTTATTTGTGCATGCTAACTAAGTTAGTAATGTTAACTAAGGTGCACATGTGGGTATATGTACAGCATGTGTGTATGTGTGTCTGAGAGTGTATGAGAGTGTGTGTGTGTTTGAGTGTGTGCAGGAATACCCGCATGCATGTACAGTATGTGTGTGTGTGTGTGTGTGTGTGTGTGTGTGTGTGTGTGTGTGTGTGTGTGTGTGTGTGTGTGTGTGTGTGTGTCTCTGCATGTGGTTATGTGTCTGTGAGTGTGACACTGTGTGTATGTGTTTGTGTTTATTTGTGCGTGCATGCTAACTAAGTTAGTAATGTTAACTAAGGTGCACATGTGGGTATATGTACAGTATGTGTGTGTGTGTGTCTGAGAGTGTATGAGAGTGTGTGTGTGTTTGAGTGTGTGCAGGAATACCCGCATGCATGTACAGTATGTGTGTGTGTGTTTGTGTGTGTGTGTGTGTGTGTGTGTGTGTGTTTGAGTGTGTGCATGCATGCTTGCATGCACGTGTGTGTGTGTGTGTGTGTGTGTGTGCATTTGTCTTCAGGCTGATGCTTGCTGTGATTTGGTGGTTCTCAAATAGTTCCCATACTGACTGAAGTGGTTGCCTTCTCTGACAGGGCAGCAGCTATCTTTTGATCCAGATGCCAATCATCAAACAGCAGATGTTCACTTATAAGCTTGCCGAATCATTTAATATATTTTAAGAACCTCAATTTAGATGTTATATACCCAAACTGGCTTATCCAGATATAACCAGTTCAATTGAGTACCAACACTGATGAACTCTGGCAGCTGAAGAAGAGAAAAAAAGTCCCTCTGTGACACAAGTGGCCTACTCTGATCTGTTAATCAGGGGAGGAAAAATCTGGCTTCAGAAAGTCCTACCATATATTCAGTCCTGCCTGTGGTTCTACCTATTAGTTCTACTTTCCTCTACAGGGGATTTTACCAACTAACTCATCTACCTGGCTGAAGAGTTGTGCTATTTAGAATCAGCTGGTTTTGTGAATGGTTAGAACAAATGCAGAAAGTGGTAGGACTTCTCCTCTCTGAAGCTGGGTTTTGAATGAATGTAAAAGCTACAACAGCAGACTCCGTGGGTGGTTAACTGAAAAGCTTGCTGTTGTTAGCATAGCAGAACAGAAATACTTAATCATCTTTGCTATTCCTCAGCTGGAATAGAAAGGGGCTGGCAACTCCAAAGTCGATGGCTGTTTCCTCCCAAAAACATGTACTGTATTGACTGTTCTGTAAATAGCTTATAGGAGTAAAAGGTGTCTGTGTGAAATGTGAATGTAAATATTAAATGCTGAATTTAGAAAAGAAACGGTTTAGGTGTCATGAACCTGGCAGACCTGACTCGGCCGAGGAGCGTGGGTGGCATAACACCTTGTGTGGCATGACCTAAGGTAGACCTGGGCAACTCATCGACTGGGAATGCCTACCATCTATGGCCGTGCCAACGCTCTGTCCAGATGCCCCCTTAGACTGGTATCAGACCTTGCAGAAGGGAACATAAACAGCGATGTCACCTAGCCGCGGCCCGCAGGGTCTGTTTGATAAAACGGTGAGGATTACAAAGCCCGCCGACGCACTGGCGCGATGCCAAGAAACACAGGGCATTGTGGGTAGACCGGGTATCGTGCCACCCTCGTTGAGCTCATGGCTCTGGAGAACAGATGTGGTCCCAGGTACCACCTGGCAGAGAAAGGGCTGCTGCTGCTGCTGCTGCTTCGCTCAAGGGGGGAAACAGTGCTGAACAAAACCTGCCGACGAGACCACGTCCTCACAGCAGCTGGACAACTCTATGAGAAGCTAATCATCCAGTTTGCTATCGTCAAATTGCTTTGGTCTTCTCTGGCCCATAACCAGGAATCGGCAAACAGCTATCTTGAAGAAAAGATGCTGCAGGGGGCTTCGAGAGGACCAAATACCAACACGCATGCTCTGTCTTAATCCATTCCAGTAACATCCATTATACAGCTGCACCCTTCGTGCTGACGTCAGAGCTGTAGCTTCAGCAATTTACAATGCACTTCATGTCCATTTACACAGACACGGGCTATTCAAAGGAAAGAAGGAAAGGGGAAAAAATGGGCAGAGACTTACGTGCAACCGAATTGGAGCACATCTCTTGGACTACAAAGGCAGAGAGGCTCGAGAGTTATCAGCACTAACACAGAGTGAAAGGAGTCCAGCTTGTGACTGCAGTGGACACTGACATGGCTCTCTGGACGAAGCTCAAAGAGTGCCACTTGAAGGGATGGGATAACATATGGAGAGGCGTCCACGAGAACAGAATCAAGGACACTTGTTAGAAGATAAGATCCACTAAGTGTCCATCAAGGCCGGGGGGCAACTTAGTGTCAAGTTGTGCCCCACTTTCCTGAGGGTATGTAAGGCAGGGCCCTTTTGCCTAGTTAGGTTGCTACCCCAGATGGCTGCCAATGCTGGGCAAAACTTCAAGATTGTTTGCCATTGAAAAAATGAATAACCGTTGTTTAATCCATCAACCAATGTGCTAACAAGTGAGGTGATGTACAAACGTTTCGGTCCCTCAGACCTTCATCAGTGCTGAGGACCGAAACGTTTGTACATCACCTCACTTGGTAGCACATTGGTTGATGGATTAAACACTTCGTTTATTATTTTTCAACGGCAAACAATGGCGTGCGAGTTTTTCCTTGATTGACTGTTACGTTGCCCAAAACTAACGCACCCGCACGGCCTTGAGTATTTGGCGCGAGACCCTACCTGTCTAACCTGCCAATGCTGGGCCAAATCTGGCACGGGCATAAACCTGAATCTGGGTCATTTACTGCCAGGGCGGACAGTGCAATCAGCCACCTGTGCACAGTGAGCTTGAACTGCCTCAGGCAAACAGGCCACTCAGTGGGAGCGTTTTTGCAAAAATATCCAATCTTGTTTAAATGTGTCTGGTTGGTTGGTTAAGGGAGTTGCATGATGTTCAAATGTTCTAGCTGATGCATTAAACCTTTATTTTTGTGATAGCTTTCAGGATGTTTGTGATAGCATTCTAAATGTAAAGTCACTTTGTGTAAATGTCAGATAAAATGCCAGATAAATAATATCACTTACACCAGCTGCAATACCAGTAGAGACACCATTAGAGCTACAGTAAGCCTGGATGGCAAGCAGTGAATGGGCAATCCTACATGAATATGTTACGTTCTAGTCAGGACGTGTTTGGCAGCCTTTTAGCACCTACAGTACACTAGACATCCGGCTAATATAAACTTCAGATGGACTCTACCTGTGTGTGGCATAGCTTTATATCAACAGACCAGGCCAGTGATACGGGCAATCTAGCGTGCAGCATTTTGAGATGCTTGCTAACAGTGGGACTTTACTGCAAAACTGTCTGGACATTACAGGCCCCTGGGCTTTTTTTTCTTTTTTTATAGAGTTCTGAGCACCCTAAGTCCTGTCCGTATGGTCTGGGTGGTCTGTGCTCCTCTTTCCATGGCACACTTACTCTCTCCAGCTGGTACCTTATATGGCAACGGGCACGAGAAGCACAGGACTACTTAGGGCTTTTTGTGTGGGTGTGAGAGAGAACCAGAGCTGACAGGAACAGGGGAGAGACTGAGAGAGAGAGAGAGAGAGAGAGAGAGAGAGAGAGAGAGAAAGAGAGTGAGGGAGAGAGAAAGTGGGAGAAAGAGAGTGGGCATAGTGGTAAGTAAAGAGGGAAAAGAGAAAGAGAAACAGGGTTACAGAGGGTAAAGTGGAGAACAGCACGAGAGACATGAAGAGCATATGAGAAAATGGAGGGCGGGCAAATGAGAGAAGAGAGAATGGAGGAAAAGGAACAAATGAGAGAGAATCAAAAAGAAGAGGCCCATCAGCCTCTGTGAAAGAAAAAAAAGAGTGAAAGACAGGAATTGAAGGGAGGACAAGGGGATAAAAGGGAAGGTATTTATATGTCATTTTTCAAAACACCACATCTCTTCTCTTATAGGACTGTGCCTCTGTACTCCCATGCCCCCCACCACACTTTTAAGTCAAGTGAACGAGTGAAAGAAAAACAAGAAAAGAAAAACACCCACTACAAAGTTCAGCCAAGTTGGGCAGGTTGAGGAATCGAGCATTCATCACCATAGCAACAAAGGACATGGCCGTTTTTTTTTTTTTGGGGGGTGATGGCGAAATGACAACAAAAAACGAAGTCGATGGCATTCGAGGATGGACAGTGTCTGACACTGCGACTTGCCACGGCACAACATCTTGATTTGCAGCTGATCGTCACTGCCACAGTACTTCTTTATAGGAGATTGCTAGGTGGCAGCAGACAGAGGAATTTTTCATTATTGTTCTCTCTCTCTGTCTCTCTCTCTCTCTCTTTTTGCTCTTTTCACAGTTTCTCTACCTGCCCCTGGGGGAGTTTTTCTCTCCAGCCAGCCAAAAGAAATCACCACTTCCCCACAACAGAGTGCCATGCAGCCACAACAACCGAAGCCGGGCAAACAGACACCCTTTGCGCTAGCTCTGCGGTTTGCTAGCTATTTTTTCTCTCCTCTCTCCCATAAAATCCCAGCCATTCATTTCGAAGACAAAAATGTGTGTTTGGGGTGGGGGGGGGTTCAATGGCTTGCAGATGTATGGCACCACCAGGGGTTGTCTGGGGAGAGAGCGAGATGCTATCTTCCCACTGTCGTTCTGTACGTCTAGACTCTGGTGTAGCCCTACGTATACATTGGCAACTGGACCTACAACTAAAAATTCATGAACACATGTTAAGTACACACCATGAGGTTACGCAAAGGCTAACTTCTTTCAAGCCACACTGGTCGTGGGTATTAAATGTCTGCTGCATTGTGTGAGAAGACATTTAGACTTAACATTTTAGATATAGCTTAAGTGTAAGTGATTGTGATACAAAACTTTGGAATTTCAGCTCACATTGTGACCATAAATCAGTTTTCTACTTCCAAAAATGGCTTGGTATTCATCAAACGACAGAAAAAAGAGGCAGTAAATGTTAACATTAGCCAGTAATGGACCAGGTCTGTGGTAGACAAGACATATCAGAGCTATTCTCTTTTAGTGTAGATACCCATCACACACTTGAGCAGAGGACTGCAGAGCTTAAGTGGTGGACTTCAACTTCAACTTCAACTAGCTGACATAGCCAGTGCAAAGGCCTCACAGTACAGCCAGCCCAGGCTCATTAGTCGAGATAACTTAACTTGAATTACAATTACTTCAATTCAAATCAATTCAACCCAGTTCAGTTCAGTTAAACTATTCACATTCAGTATAAACCCTGAATATAAATCAATAAGGCTTAATTATAATGTGTACATGCTCATAATCATTATGAACTATGGGGCAGCCCTGCTGAAAAAATCTGCCTGACTTACTTAAGGTGGTTTGCTGGTTGACCAGCTTGTTGACCAACTTCACCACCCTATGATGGTTGACCAGCTGGAGGTATGTTTTCATAAGAGTTACAATGGCTTACAATGGTAATTCAGCTGCTTTTGCTAACCTAACCTTATTAACCTTACACTATCCCACACCCCCTCGCCTTTCTGGACGAGGAGGCGGACGGGCCTGCTGATCTCCAACAAAATGGAAATTCACCCCGCTACTGCCTACAAACAAATATGTCTCATTCAATTCCATGCCATCACAGTGACGCCCCAGCAAAACTCTACGTGCTGGTCATCTACCGCCTCCAGGTCAACTAGGGCGACTTTATTGACGAACTTGACACTCTGCTATCCTCCATCCCCTGAGCATGACTGTCCGCTTCTTGTTCTCGGTGATATGAACATCCACTTAGATGCCCCAGGCTCAGCGGACTTTTTTTGGCCCTGGTCCACTCCTTGACCTCGAACTGGTTCAAAGCCCACCGACTCACAAAGCTGGCAAAGAGCTTGACTTGATCTTCACTGAACTGCAGCACAGACACCCTCATGGTGACGCCTCTCCATCTTTCTGACCACTTCTTCATCCAGTTCAACGTCAGCCTGACAGAACAGCCTCGGCGCCTCAGCCGATGGTCACGCCCGCCGCAACATCCGAACCTGTCTCCAACGACTTCTCCTCTGTGGTTGCCTCCGCCCACCTCCACTCAACACCTTCTCCTCTCTGAGGTTAATGAAGCCACTGACTCGCTCTGCTCCACACTGACCTCAGGTCTAGACGAGCTGTGCCCTCTACCACAAGGCCAGCTCGATCCAAACATTCTCATCCATGGCTAAATGATACCCTCCCATCGCGCGCACCAAACTCAGAGCCGCTGGAGAGGAAATGGCACAAATCCAAACTAGCTGACGACCTCAAAACTACCAGACACTTCTGACCTCCTTCTCAGCCAGCATCACTGCTGCTAAGACTGCTTTCTACAATGACAAAATCAACAGCGCTACAGACACTCGAAAAACTTTTCAACCTTCAAATCGCTACTCAACCCTCAGCTGCCTCCTCCTCCATCCAGCCTTACTGCAGATACCCTCGCCTTTTTTACAAACAAAGTGGCGGCAATCAGCAGTAAATTCTCTACATGCCCACTCAACGATCTGGCTCAGATACCGCGACTCCTACAACCTCTAGGGACTGCTGGAACATCTTTTTTTCAGCATTCACGCCTTCTCTCCGAGAATGAAGTGTCCAGACTCCTGACATGCAGCCGCCCTACCACATGCTCGCTGGACCCTATACCTACGAGCCTACTTCAGTCCATCAGGCCCACCATCGCCCCAGCTATCACACATGTGATCAATGCCTCGCTAACCTCCGCACATTTCCAACAGCGCTCAAAATGGCCCGGTAACACCAAGCATTTAAGAAAGCTTTCTCAACCCTGCTCAAGTCGAGAACTACCGCCTCTGTCTCACTACTGCCTTTCCTATCCAAAGGCATTGAACGAAAGCAGTCTCCAAACAGGTCTCTGACTTCCTTTCACAGAACAACCTTCTGATCCAAATCAGTCTGGGTTCAAAAAGCTGCCACTTCTACCGAAACGCTCTGCTGTCTGTAACAGAAGCCTTTAAAGAAGCCAGGGCGACCGCCGGTCATCAGTACTCATTCTGCTTGACTTATCGGGTTGCCTTTGACACGCGTTAATCACCGTGATCCTTCTCTATACTGCTGACATGGGAATCTCCGGTTCTGCTCTCCTGGTTTGAATCCTACCTCACAGGACGCCGCTTAACGTATCATGGCTTGGTCAGCTATCCGCACTCACCATCTAACCACAGGGGTCCCCCAGGATCAGTGCTGGGCCCCCTCTTTTGCTATCTACACCACCTCCTTGGGACAGATTATCCGTTAGCACGGCTTCTCATACCACTGCTATGCAGACGACACACAGCTCTATCTGTCCTTTCCACCTGACGCCCCCTGGTTTCAGCACGGATCTCGGATTGCCTTTCAGACATAGCTACATGGATGAAGGCACACCACCTCCAGCTGAACCTCTCAAAGACTGAACTGCTGGTCATCCCAGCTAAACCTACCATACACCACGACATCAACATCAAATTTGACTCCCTGTCTGTTTCAATTCCACCAGGACTGCAAGAAATCTAGGAGTTGTTCTGACAACCAACTAAACTTCGGATCATGTTGCCTCAGTCGCCCGGCATGCCGCTTTTGCACTCTACAACATAATGAAAAATCAGGACTTACTTGACTCAAGATGCTACCCAACTTCTGGTTCAGGCAATTGTCATCTCAATGACTCGACTACTGCAATGCCCTCCTGACAGGTCTCCCAGCCTGCGCAGTGAAACCACTTCAGATGATCCAGAACGCGGCGGGCGCCGCCTGGTCTACAACCAACCCAAAAGGGCACATGTTACCCCCTGCTCATCCAGCTACACTGGCTACCTATGGCGGCAAGATCAAATTCAAGTCTCTAACGCTTGCCTACAAAGTAGTCTCCGGTTCTGCTCCCACCTACTTGAATGCCCCCTCATACAGACTTACACTACCTCCAGACCGGGCTGCGCCCCTCTGATCTAACGACGCCAGCTCTACCACCGTACGTACCAAGCCAATCCAAACTTTTTTTCATCTGTTGTTCCTCGCTGGTGGAACACACTGCCAGTTCCTACAAGGGCAGGGACATCCTTTTCCACTTTCAAAACTCCTGAAGACCCAGCTCTTTAGAGAACACCTACTCTCATAGCAACACTTACAACAAGTCTTTACTGATCCTAGCACTCACCAGCCGCTTTTAAACTGACAAGTAACTGTTAAAACAGCACTCACCGACGACTTATTCTTACTGTACTCTAATGTTTTTGTTTTTTTTTTAAACTGTCCTAAAATTGTGAGAATTGTTCTAAAACGCATTGTTTACCATATGTTGTTAGTCGCTTTGGTTAAAAAGCGTCAGCCAAATGTAATGTAATGTAATGTAATGCTTGTCGTATCACAAGCTGGTCATCTTAGCTGGTGTTGCTGGTCTTACATTGCTGGTTTAACTGGCCATGCCAGCTTATGTTGGTAATTCTAGAAAACCAGCATGACCATCTTATACCAGATGTCCCCCAAATCACAGGCTGGTCACACCAACATGACCAGCTTCCTCAGATGGTCACGCCTGCATGTCAACCTGGCGGCTTAACCAGCTTCACTAGTAAAGACCAACAAGAGCTAGAAGAAAACAAGCAAAGACCAGTTAAAAACAGCTACAACCAGCAGCCAGCATAAGCTGGTTTCTAGCAGTTTTTTTCAGCAGGGAGGACATACAGTACTGTATTTCAGACACATAGTATTAGCATCCATTGGTGTGGCTACCAACCTGCTCAACACGGATCTCACACTCCCCATTGAGCTTCCTCCCCCGGAAGTACTTCGCCCTGGAACAAGGGAAAGAGGCATGGTAAGGAACAAACGATACACTACATTTATGCATTTGTCAGATACATTTACTCAAAGCGCCCTGGAACAAGTGAAAGAGGCATGGTAAGGAACAAACGATACACTACATTTATGCATTTGTCAGATACATTTACTCAAAGCGCCCTGGAACAAGGGAAAGAGGCATGGTAAGGAACAAACGACACACTACATTTATGCATTTGTCAGATACATTTACTCAAAGCGCCCTGGAACAAGGGAAAGAGGCATGGTAAGGAACAAACGACACACTTTTATGCATTTGTCAGATACATTTACTCAAAGCGCCCTGGAACAAGGGAAAGAGGCATGGTAAGGAACAAACGATACACTACATTTATGCATTTGTCAGATACATTTACTCAAAGCGCCCTGGAACAAGGGAAAGAGGCATGGTAAGGAACAAACGATACACTACATTTATGCATTTGTCAGATACATTTACTCAAAGCGACTCTATCCACAAACCACGTTACCCTTACGCTAAACAGTAGTCAAGGGCATCTTTTAAATAACAAAAAAAATGCTTATCTGTTCAAAGCAGTTATTTACCAAATGCTTGCACTTTACCAATTTACAAATTGAGCTAAAGGTACAAATCTGAACAAAAGTTGAATATTTGATATTATTTTTCGGCATTTCTGATGCTTACATATCTCCCAAACCCTAGGCCATTCAGGTCAGAATGAGAGAAATCTAAAACGTTTAGTCTCTGGGAGGGAGTAGAATCTGTCTGCTGCAGAGACAGGGATGGTTATTCATTATGGATTCCATGAATGGTATTTTCATTGCTCACAGCATTTGCCTGTCTGATGCAAATTAAAAATACAAACACACAGTGTGACTGGCGAGACAGACAACTTGTGACCGCTCGGGCCTTCCAGCACGTTATGAGATGACATCATCACAGTCGACTGCCAGACATAATTTCATATTCCCTCTTCATTAAATAGTTAGGCAGAGGCAGAAAGAGACAGAGAAAGAGGGAAAGTGAGGAAGAAAGATAGAAAGAGAGAGAAAGAGAGGGAAGGAGAGAGATGGAGAAAATACAAGAGAGATGGAAAGAGTGAAAGAGAAAGAGAAAATTTAGGACACAGAGAGAGAGACAGACTTCCATGCAGGAAATGGAGGTATAACTCGATCTCGGAATGAGAACATTAAGATGATGCAATGTCATACAACTCGTCTTTTTTGGTGGACTCTGGTTCTCGGTAGCTTGTGCCCTGCAGCTGAAACACAAACACAGCCCTTGTTTTCATCCATTTGGGCATATCCTTCTGTGTATCCCTATCCGTGTTGCCATGGCCCTGTTTCCATGGGCACAGACCAGCTATATTAAAAAGTCGTAAGTAAGTTATTTGTTAAAGGTTTGGGGTCAAATAAGTTTATGTTGGACTGAAGTGTTCACCAGGGTCCAGTTTACAATGGTTCACCTAAAGATGATGTCTTGTCTAGTTGAAGCATTTTCAAACACACGAAAACACACAAACACACTATCCTTCACTCTCTCTCCCTGGCCTAAATACAGTGGAGCTCTTCCCCCCATTTCAACATTGATAGAGTCACTCCATCAGTAAGAGGGCTTTGTTTTTAACTTCTCCCAGCTGTGGTGCATCTCTCTCAGTATTTGGATTTTGGACCCACTCCCCACCTCTCCAAACTCATTCGTCTTCATCTTGGGAAGCACAAGCTCAGCTACGTCTGAGACACAACAAACGCATTACTCTGGCTTAGGCTAGGGGTGGGCGATATGGACAAAAAATAATATCTCAATATTTTTTGTGATTTTGACGATAACGATAATTAGTCGATATCCTTTTAAAAAAGTCTGAGTTACTTTACAGCTCATTATTTATGAATAGCATCATTACAATAATAACCAATAACCTAACCTGTGACTTTTTAACCAAATTAACCAATGCATTGTCACTCTATGACACATTTTCAATTCTGCCCCCACTTGTGTGTGTGTGGCAGTGACATGGTCTAGCCAGCTACATTAGAGAAGATGAATAGGCCTAACAGTTTCCCAAGAGAAAGTCTGAAGCTGAAGCTTCCTTTCAAACCTTTACATAGGATTCACTGTAAAACTAAGAGCAGACCAACAGAGTAGCCTACATCTCAGTTATTTCCTTCTATGTTTTGTTTTAGACCAATCACTTAGGCTAGCATTCCAAGTTACAGAATATAAACTAATGCGTTAGCTTATGGCTAATGTATATGAGAAATCCCATAGAGATGCTAACGGTTAGCATAATCGGTAAACGTAGATATTTAGAGCGAATTTCAGTCCATTTACAAAAGAGACATGAGAATAGTTATTTGTTTACAACTGACTATTAAAATACTCAAAGGCTAATGTTTTCTCTCCATATAATACTGTGTAGGAAAAAACGTGACTGTCTCATCAATGCTACTTGAACAGAAGTAGCAGCATAAAATCCCAAGTAGGCTACTCTTGCTGCACAAAATAAACATTAGGCTGCGTGGACAACGTTATGACCCACTAGTGATCACGTGACACTTGCTCTGCTGCACTTCTCCAGCATAGCCTACCTCCTGGGAATGTATGAGTCTTCAGTGAGTGATTTCGAGTGTTTTTCCCCATAAGTAATTTAAATACTAGATAATGTAAATTTGCACATCGTTAAAACAACAATCACGATATTATCGCAGACGATATATATCGCCCACCCCTAGCTCAGGCCTGCCATCAATCAGGCCCAGATGATCCCTGGCATCAATGTGGCATACATCTGACATGGATGTGTCTCAGACACGGCATGATTTTACATTTACATTTACATGTATTCATTTTATCCATTTTATTTTAGTTACCTAACAATGAGGAATAACATTCAAGCAATAATGCAAAGGAGACTTTAAGTAGCAATTAATACTACATTAATCCATACTATTACCAGAGGACGAGAGTGCAGAACAGAACCGGTAGATGAAAAAGGAGGTAGCGGGAAGATAGAGAAGTGCATGAATTTTGGCATGATTCTGACATAAATCTGGCCTGATAATGAATTATGGGCTGCATGATTTGGGGAAAATATCTAAGTGCAATTTTTCGGAGAGACATTGCGATTGTACTGTAATTTTGATTTAGGATCATTTCTGAAAGTCAAGCTTCAGTTCAATATTTCAAATTTCGCTTTAAGTTGGGTTGTGCCCAGTGCATGAGAAAGACAGCACTCCTGTTCGAGGTTCACTAGCCCCATTGACATGGACAGTTTTTTTTGTCAGTGGACAGTTTTTTTTGTCAGTCCAATTAAACCTTTCAGAAAGAAAACATAGTGTCATCTGTTTACATGGGGTATGTTCTATTCCAATCAGGGGTGTACAAGTGCACTAGAGTCTTTGATCGGAATAGCCTTTGCTGCTGTGCTTTTGCTGGAGAAGCTATGTGATTGACCGTATACATGGCTGTTCAATCGCAATAAGAACAATATACACCACCCTTTTCATTCTAATTAAAATTATAATCAGACTTGCAGTTTTTTTTTTCGATCAAGGTGTTAATGTAAATGCATGGGGCTATTGTCTCTCATGCAAGGAGGATGACACATAAAAACCTTAAAAGATGTGACAAGACACTGAGTTGCGAGCTGCATAATTAATTGCAGCCTTTGTGATTTGCTAACTGCATTCGTTCAAATTAAAAATCAAAATGAATTGGGCAGGCCTATTTTGAATCACACCTGGCATTAATGGAATCCCGATCTAGCATTGATCTGACCAGGACATGGCTCGGATGTGTCATGAGTCTGGCTGCAAGGCTTAAAGCAAGGGCATTTTCTGTGTGTGAAGTTATAAGAAACTTTTGAATGCAAAATATATAATGAACTATCTTCAAATCTGCCCTAGTTGTCATGAATCTAACCTGGATATGACACAATCAATCAATTAATGCCAGATAGGGGTGGTATTTAATGAATGAATAAATGAATGAATGAATGAATGAATTAATTAATGAATTAGATTAGATTAATCTGGTATGAATGCATCTTAAATCTAGCTCAGTTTTGGCTCAGATCTGGCCTAGCTGTGGCACAGACCTAGCATAGAGCTTGCATGAATCTTGCAGGGTCAGCTACTATCTTAAAACACACTGTAAATCTCTGTAGCAGAAACGCTCTCCATCATCCCTGAGCCTTTTCCAGGGGGCCTTTTTGGACGGCAAAGCCAGGCTGCGATGCAAAGTTCAAAAGCAACACATCTGCCTTGTCCTCAACCGACTGCCAAACCTGTCCACACACTTCAAAAGGAACGAGATAATTTACGGTAGCCGAGATAAAAAGAGGTGACTAACCTCTTTGTGGTGGCCAGCTGAAAACACATACCTCTCTACAGCAGTATGTCTTACAGACACAAACCTCAAACTGCGGGTTCTCCACCTCTCCTCCACCTTCTTCTTCTTCTAGCACCTTCTCCTTTCACTACACGTTGACTAGTACTTAGAACTTAGAACTAGTACTTAGAACTTCTGCACTCTCCTCCTCTGGTGGTAGTACAGATGGATGTACTATTAATTGCTATCTAAGAACTCCTCTGCAGTGTAGCTTGAATGTTATTCCTCATTTTTGTAAGTCGCTTTGGATAGCATCTGCTAAATGAATACATGCAAATGTAAATGCAAATTAAATCAAAGCGATGGACAGAGTACAAGCAGAGACTAGCCACATGGAGACCGGCTCCACAGGAGCGCTTGTCTTTGATGCTTTGTTCTGGGAACACAGACCGACTGACCCAAATAGTAGGAGGATAGCTGCTTTTGGGGAGGACATCAAATGGTGACCTTGTGGCTTTGACTTGGGTTAACAAAACTGACAGCAAGAATTCACACTCGCCATCTTACACACACACACACACTCTCTCGAGCTCTTTCACTTTTACACACACACACAGACACACACACACACATTCTCTCTTTCGATCTCTCTCACTTTTACAAAAGTACGCACACACACACACATACATTCTCTCGCTGACTCTACCATTCTGTCTCTCTCTCTCTCTCTCTCTCTCTCACACATACACACACATTCACACACACAAATAGATGCTCTCTCTCACTCACAGCACAGACGGTATGTTGATGAGTTTAGGAGATGGGGCACCCTCTGGAGTTCTGCTGCCAGCCTCAGAGCTCAGAGCTAACTGGCCCTTGGCCATGTCCAGTGTCACAGAGGTCCAGAGTGGACTAAGACAAAGTGTAGCAGCCGCTCATAATGAAAGAAAAACAACATTCCCAGTCTCCAGCTAACGTGATTTACTTACTCACTTAAAAATGACTCACAGACAGTTAGGGGCAATCATGCAAGGGTGCCAGAAAGGTGAAAAAGACTCCTCTTTCTCTCTTTTATAGACAGAGGGAGAGAAAGAGGGAAAGAGAGAATAGAATTGGATTGAATACATTTTAATGTTATTGAGGGGCCATTTTGTTCACAAGAACTCAGCACCCATATTATTTAGAATAAATGTATATTACTATAAAAAAAATAGATATGTTCAGTAAGAGACACTTGACCTATATCTAGAAACCCAACAACTGATGACAATGAGGACAAATGATCTGTTTGAGTAGGCCTGAAAAAGAAAAGTACTGTACTGTATATCTACACATACAGTAGATACACATGTAGTTATTTCTTGCTTTGATGTTGATTTCTTGATTTGTGTATTCCTTACCTTTTGCATGACTGTTCTGGCGATACAAACACCTCAATTGTCATGCAATAAAGCCCTTTGAATTGAATTGAGAGAGAGAGAAAGAGAGAGAGAGAGAGAGAGAGAGAGAGAGAGCTGGTTACAGGGACAAGCCTGTCAGAATGGGGGACATATGGTGGGGGGCAAGAAGGCTGAGTTTCCCCAGATACACACAGGCTCTCTTCAGGAATGCCCTGCAGAGTGCCCATCGGCTGCCTATCTGCTCTTCAATTGTGTGAATGCACAGCGACCCATTCCATGCACCTTGTAGATCTGACGCGGTACCCGACTCGTGGACCCTGCCAGGGACAGACAGCGAGGCGGCCATGTGGGGGTATCTGGGAAGAGGTCATGTGAAGTCTACCCACACCACAGGGAATTAGGTCAGGGATGCTGCCTGGGACCAGTAAGGGCAATCCGAAGTTACCAGGACAGGGTCTGTTTACAGTATGTGTGTGTGTTTGCTGTGTATACAGTATGCTGATGTAATGAGTAAATGCATGTCGTATGCACTTCAATTGCAGTATATTAAACCATCAATTATATTTAAAACTTCTGAAAGGTCAACTCAACTCACAGTAATATCAAACAACATACTATGTCTATGGTAGTGTTAACAAAAAGTAACTAAGTGTGTGAGTATGAGTTGCTATTTGGCCAAACTGTAGCACTGTTGCTAAGCTCTTGTGTACAATAGCCAGCTGGTGCAGCAACTGTGCACTAAGTATGTAAACCTCCCTCCTGACGCCTTAAGAGATGTGCTAGCGACAGACACTAGCACACATGAGTTTTAGATTCCTTGCTAGCACGCCTGCCTCCCAATCTGGGGTGCATTTCCCAAAACCGTAGTTGCTAACTAAATTAACAACCGTGTTGATTGCAATGCAAAATCCCACTGCCAACCAACTACTGTAAGTTGCTAACAGGTTAGCAACTATGGTTTTGGGAAACACAGCCCTGAGGTGCTGCAGGGACGCAAGTTGGAGTCTGGGCAGGTGCAGGGCTGAGTCTCACTGTCAAAACACGCTGCAAAGCACATAAGGGGAGTGTAAAACACCCCCATTACAAGTGCACACATTTGAATCAAGCGTGACAAAATGTCACTTAGACTTCAGACATCCGGCTTAATGTTACGTTTTAGGCTTAGATATTAACTTTAAATAGTGTTGACCATGACTCTTAACCCCCATCTACAAACATTTTTGACTGACATTACACATCACACATAAACATCACACACTGCATTAGCCAGCCTGAAGAAATGGGGGACATATTTATTGGTCCCTGGTGATTCGAATCTTTTATATGACAATCTGACGAAAAGCAAAATTTCGAAATTTAGACCCATCTGTTTCAAGACATAAGGGTGGGTGGAAAACCATCAATCAAATGTTATTTCACAAGCATATCATTTTAAGTGTGCTTGGCATCAGGCATTCATTCCCACTCTGAGTCTATGTGTGTGTGTGTGTGTGTGTGTGTGTGCGTGCGTGCATGCGTGTGTGTGTGTGTATGTGTGTGATAGATCGTTCTCATGATTGTGTATGTTTGGGTGTGGTTGTTGGCTTCCGATACCAACTGAAAACTTTTTTGGCAGCACAAACACGTCATAAAACCTCTGTGAGTGTGGGGATGTGTGTGGGCTGCGAAGCATATGGCAGATTACAAGCTGTTTGGGGATAAACTCAACAAGAGGGATACTTGATGTACACACACCATTAATAACGAATGAAATCACAGTGTGTGTATTAAAATATAACCACATGTATTCTTCCCTCCCTCCCTCTCTTTCTCTCTCTCTCTCACATACACACACGCACAGACAGACATATACACACACTTAGACCTTTATTATTAGTGATATCATCACACTGATGTCCTCAGTGCTTTAAGGGCGGTGGACAGTGGTGATGTAAGAGTTTATGGTGGTACGGGCTACACCGTGCACACGAATTCCAATGTACGTGCTGCTATCACGTTTGCTGTAGCCAGTTCCATTGATTATAGTGGAAGCTATTTGTTGCAGCATGTGTTCCGCAAGTGGAGTGCTTCGGTTGTGTACCTGTTGTAGCCATCCGGTAAGGGTTTTTTTGGTCAGCGTTTTGCCTTCTAAAAAGTCCAAATGCTACAATAGAAATCTTTGATTTCATGAGTATACAGTATTGTCTTGTGTTTGCGGAACTGATTTAGGGACATTGCACAGTTCCAAGCCTGCGAGGGAGGCTGTTGTAGATTAGAACCTTGAGAGTTCCATGCTTTGTCCTCTTAGTAAGAATATGTAGAACATAAAATCAGCTATTTTATGTGCATGCAGGGATTCTTGACAGCCACATTGATTACATTTAGTCATTTAGCTGACACTTTTAGCCCAAGTAACTTAAAAAAAAGGGAACGATCAAGGTACTGTGTGACTAGCACATGTTAGTGCAGTAAAAAGTACTACACGCACAGAATAAATTGACAGTTCAAGTGAAGTGAAGTCAAGGGAAGCAGAAGAGGGATAGTCGGGATAGGGGGGAAGGTCATGGAGTTGTCTACTCCTAAAACTGTTTTGTTGTGTTCCATCTGTTTACAGATATCCAGGGTGTTAGAGGGAACATGTGTGTGTGCTGTGTGCATGTGTGTGTATGTGTGTGTGTGTGTGTGTGTGAAAGAGAGAGTGTGTGCATGCATGATCGTGCCTGTGACCGTGACCAGATGAGCATGAGCATGGTCTCTATTGTCCATTTGAGCTTGAGCGGGACGCCAAATGAATGTTTGTGTGTTTGTGTGTGTGTGTGTGTGTGTGTGTGTGTGTGTGTGTGTGTTGACAGGCATAAACCAAAGAGAATGCAAAGGCCTCATTGTCCACTCTACTGTAGGTCAGGTCAGTTCAGAGTGCAGTGACTATGTTTGCGTGTGTGTGTGTGTGTGTGTGCGTGTGTTTACATAAAGAGAATGACAGCATCGGAAACACGCCGTACTGCACAACACAGAGGTTGTTCCGCCTGGCAATGCCGGACATCAGATAAGGATCCGCAAAGAAAACAAAATGCAGAGGAACTTTGAGAAACCTCCTCCTCCTCCTCCTCCTCCTCCTTTCCTCCTCCTCCTCCTTTTCCTCCTCCTCCTCCTCCTCCTCCTTTTCCTCCTCCTCCTCCTCCTCCTCCTTTTCCTCCTCCTCCTCCTCCTCCTCCTCCTCCTCCTCCTCCTCCTTTTCCTCCTCCTCCTCCTCCTCCTCCTCTTCCTCCTTTCCTCCTCCTCCTCCTCCTTTTCCTCCTCCTCCTTTTCCTCCTCCTCTACCACACGTGCTGTATGTTCTCTCTTCTGCTGGGAAACCTCTGGGCAAAGAGTGCAGAGTGACCACGAGATATACATATACAAACACACACACACACACACACACAGACATAAACACACAGACAGACAGACAGACACAGACACAGACACACACACACATGTGCACGCACTGATGCTCACACAAGATCTGTCCATGCTCACAAGCACGTAGATGAATGTGCACATTCTCTCTCCTACTCTGACTTCTTCTACTCAATCTCTCTCTCTCTCTTTCTGTCTGTCACACACACACACACACACACACACACACACATACTCAGTCTCTCTCTCTCTCTCTCTCTCTATGGAGGCATTAAAACCTCAGATCAGTAAAGTTGATCTTGCTGAATCACAGTTTTTCATCTCTCTTTGTACAAATCCAGGTCCTTTCAGTTGTTCTTATGGATGTGATGTGCACATTAAATGTGCATGCTGATCATGTGTCCTTCACTGCTCTTTCTTCAAGACACCACCACTCTGTGTTTATCTTTTTTGTGTCTGGCATACATCATCACGGCCATATAGTGCTGTAAGGGGCCGAGGTGGCCACGCCACTGGATATGGTGGTGTTTGAGGGAAGAAGGTAGTAGGAGACGGCAGTTCAACACAAAAATATATTCATTTATTGTCCATGAACCACCAGAAAGAACGACAGGAATGCACACATAAAATCAAGGGATCTTCAGGACACCCAAAGCAACAGTTTATCTCGCCCTTAAACCAGGCAACAGTTTCTTTATCTTACTCTGTCTGAGCTCCCGGTACAAAACAAGGCGACCTTGCAACTTTGGACCAAACTTCCCCTTGCCTCACAGCAAGCAAGGTTTACTTTTAAATATCAATTAACCCTTAAACGAGTACCATCACACCGGTGTGACGGGAATGTTGGGAAATGAACGTTCTAAAGAATATCTGGGTTCATTGAATTCAACATAGAATTTTAGAACCTTCAATTGTTGCGGAACTTAGAATGTTCAAAAACCTACACCTTTAAGGGTTAAACGTTACGCCTTAAACTTTTAACATTCCTGTCCCTTGGACCTCTGGCTGTTCCCTGCGTCTTCCTGTTTCTCCCATGTTTCCAGTCTCTCTTCTAACATTAACCCTTAAAGGTGTAGGTTTTTTGAACGTTCAAAGTTCAAAGACAAACACATTTTCATTTACAATTAACAATTTAGGGTGACCCACAGTCGCATGCACACAAAGCATAAACACATACATGGACAATAAAATGAAAACCCCCTCAAATAAAACAGTAGAAGGTGAGTGCATGTGAGAATGTGTCTGACTGCACATTCTTTAGACATGTAGCACAAAGCTGTCTTTCAACAGTTAACATAGAACGGTAGACAGGTGAAAAGGGGCTCCTTTTCCACAAGTGCATATCATTGTTTCCTTGCCATCTAGTCCCCTCTGGTGTTTGAAGGACGAACAACGGAGGATATCAACCTGAGAGTATTAGGTGAAATGATGTGGTGACAGTGCCACCTTGTGGCAAAAGATGATGCTACAGCGAGTTGCATCAGAGTATGTAAGGTTGCAGGTGCAGTCAGCACTGACACTCCATAAATCATCAAAATGAGTTTGCAAATGATAACAAACTAGTGTTCTATTTCATTTATTTTGGAATTCATATATAAATGTATATGTTAATAATGTTTAGTATTTTATAATCGGCATAATTGTAAATGTTTTTAAATTGTCATAAAATTGTTGAGAGAATTGCTTTAAAACTTAACTGTTACCATGTTGTTAGTCGCTTTGGTTAAAAATGCGTCAGCCAAATGTAATGTAATGTAATAATTACTATAGCTAAACATATTTAGTCATTTGAATACTGATTTTAAAACTATTACACTTAGGCATATCTTTAATGTGGTGTGTAGGTCTAATTTAGTGCACATTGGTGGCGTGTGTAATTGAGTGCCTGTGAGGGTAATTAGCCTTCAGTCTCATGGGTTTTGGCTAGTGAAAAATAGTTGCATATAGTGCATAACAACAAGGATATGTGGATGCAATTCGTTATGCTCATTAGATAAAACACATGTTCAAAAAACTAACAAGTCGAAGACCAATTTTCTGGTATCAAGGAAGAGATGAGTGTGTTGCAATGTTCATTTAAGATTTTAGTGAGCACAAGACGAATGACAGACATGACCTGAGTTAGCGGGATAGTTAGCAAGGCGCTTTCTCTAGATGTAAAAGTTTGCCATGGTTGAGTAGCCTATTTCTGACATTAAAGGAGAACTTGGCAACTATTTCAAGTTAATAAACACATTTACAGTAGTAATCATTTTGATGGTTACAGTTTTTCTCAGTCGCTTTGGTGCTTTTCTTACATCACTATTAACATTTGCACAGCTGTTCTCAAAAAAATAGTTTTGAGAAATGCACTAACTGCTGTGCAAATGTTAATAGTGATGTAAGAAACCGCAAACTGCAAAACCTAGTGGATAACCTGCAAAAGCACGTCACTTGCTCAAAATGGATAGTCCATTCCTCAAAAGCAAGTATTTATGTCAATGACACCATTGTTTACAAGATAGTCAAATGGCTTTGTCATGTTTTCATTATGACAGTTTATGCTCTCAGTGTTTTCCCATGCAAAAAAAGGTCAAAACTCGGTGACACTACCTGAAAATGCTCAAGACAACACTATACAGTACTTGTACAGCCATTTGAAAACTACAGTAAAGTTACAAATTGTTGTAGTTAGGGGAGTGAGTGAGTAGGCCTACAAGACACTAAATATGTACGTTTCACAGTTTTACTGTATATGCTCTGCAATTCTACAGCATTGTGACAGAATTTGATAACTAGTTCACCAATTTTGTATGTAATGACTCAAGCAATGAAATGAAGACTATTCGTTTTATTGGGAACGACTATTTAGCATCCATACTGTAAGTATAGTTAGTTTTGACCCCTAGTTATGAGAATTTTCATTCTGATCTGAGAAAAGCACCAAACCGACTGAGAAAACCTGTAAATGACCTGTTCCGGTAAAAATGGTGACTTTCCCCGCTCCCCCTAGCGTCCTCAGGCGGAAAAGCAACCTTGTAACATTGGTACTACTTACCCAGTAAGAGAAGTGAGAAACAAGAAACTCGTTTTAAATCGTGTTTCTTACCTTGTAACATCCACATTGTTCTGCCGAACTTATGCTAACCGTTTCGCTAACAAATCCATGTGCTTTATCGTTTCCTTTTTCCACAGTACACCATACTGTGTTTTCCATACACAACTTCTCCAGCAGAGGGGGAAATATAGCTACAGTAATCCTGCCAAGTTTCCCTTTAACCCCAACAGTAAGCCTAAATGACCTAAATCCCATAGCATAGGGATATTAGCCTAGACTATTATTATTATGTGTAGCTGCAGTGCAGCCACAGCATCACTTAAACTAGCAGCCATGTCTTGCTGTTTATGGCACAACAGCTAATAACGTGTGTGTGAGGAGCAGGCTAGGGGAGGCACTAGAAGCGGGGTCATCCCTATGTTCCCCGGGTCCTATGTTCCCCGCTCGGGGTTAGGGTCATGGTTAGGGTTTTAAAAAAGGGGAAACATAGGACCCGGGGAACATAGGTACTCTCCCCTAGAAGCATGCCTTGCTCACACGCATGTTACTTCAAAAGAACCTGGCCATTCTTAAAAGTATCGATACTAATAAAATTAGGTATTGTAACATTTTTAATTTCAGGGTATCGCGATTCTTCTGTAGTGGTGCACTGTGCAACACTATAGCAAACACAAAGTAGCAAACCTTTGCATAACTTTAATACATTTAACAGGCAGTGATCACTACAGATGCTGTTAACCTCTGTTATAGAAGGCTACTTTGTTCTATGGCATGAGTGACTAACCAAAATCATTAGCACCTTCCCTATGTGACAGGTGACAGAAACAGCTCTGGAGGTGCATGCGATCTGCTACATTTATCTATGCACTACGTACAACTGGGCTGGTTCTCTCACTAGGAGAGACGTGTGTGATAATTGGTACCTCTGACATAGTAAGGTGTTTTGATAATGAGTGATAGCACCTGTCCTGCTGATCATACAACATGAAGGTGCTCTCTTTCTCTCTCTCTCTCTCTATATCTGTCTCTCTGAGTGTTTGCATCAGGAAATCTATGGAAAGGTTCAGTTGCTAAGCAAACAAGCAGAAAACTGTGTGTGCGCGCATGGGCGTTTGCGAGAGAAAGAGAGAGTGTATTTAGTGTGTGTGTGTGTGTGAGAGAGAGAGAGAGAGAGAGAGCAAGAAAGCGAGAGAAGGAAGTGTGTCTGAATGTGTGTAGCCACAAAGTCCACCACACAGAGCAGAGTGCAGCTAGACAGACAGAGCAGAGCAGTCCTCTGGGGAGCTCAGACAGCTTAGACAGAAACCGAGCCCAGAGACTCCAAAGAGACTCCAAACAGCGGCCTAATTGACCAGGCTCAGGGAGACGGCCTTCTGCTCCGGGCAGAGGCAGGCTTTGATCCCACAACTCCCGCAGTCCCTTGTGGATAAGCATCAAGTAGGCTCTCACTCACTCACTCGCTCGCTAACTTCAACAACAGGGATGACTGCTTATTTACAGTATAAATCATTATTATATGTCAAAGGAAACTGATTCACATCTTTCAAATCATTCATTAGTAGTCCGTTCACTTATCACAATGGAACTTCATTGAACCTGTAAGTCATCAGTAAACACCTTGCTATGCAACATCTGAAACGGCAGAAGCCATGACGGTAACAAAATCATTTTAAAATACACACGGTCTGAAGTTTCTTTTCTCGTTTTGGCAAGTAGCCGTATAATAAGGGTGATATTGTATTATCCGCTGGTCATTATAGGAAAACAAGTCCCTTCAGGCCCTGTCAGGACTTATTTCACACAGGTACAGACATCTGGCCAAACAAGCTGTTTTCTCCTGACCATTTACTAACTCTAATCCCAGCGAAAAATTACTTGCGATATGACCTGACAGGTCCAACCTTTTCTTTGAAAGGACAGTCATACAATAACACAGATTTACTGACAGTTAAACCTCCAGTGAGACATTTACCTTCACAGATTTGAACACTGATTCAGGTGATCACAATTTGTTTGACTTTGGTTCAGACACACCACCATAGTTTGCAATTTCATATTCACATCTTTTTGCTTAGTTACTTTTAGGTTAACAACAGTGATCATTAACCACAACACTTTAGCCAGCAGCTTTAACCAATAGTTTATGTCTGTCTGTCTGTCTGTCTGTGTGTGTCCACTTGCATATGCATGATCCCCATATCTCCCCATCATACCTTCAACAGTTTTTTTTTCACTGTCTTTACTGGCCTCACCCACCTTGGCCGCCTACAGGAAGACTGGAAGATTTTGCGGCTAGGGGATTGTCTCTCTGCAGCTAGTAGGAGCTAACAGCAAGTTGCTAACATGGCGGAAAAAATTGTTCCTGTGTTATTTGTGCCAATAACACATCAATGTTGCATGTCTTGCCTTAGAAACAAGAGTTGAGGAAGAAATGGTTCGGATTTATCGTTGGAACACCACCACCGAAGTAGTGCAACATTAGTTCTGTGTTCCAATCATTTCGACCACGCTCACTGCCTAGAGTTAGAAAGTGGTTTTGCATCGATGTTCTGAAAACCTGGTTCTGTACCGTCATGACGATCGACCACCAGCTCACAGGCTGTAAGTACAAACAAACTTTTCCACCTAACGTCTGTTACAAAATAGCATGTTCATATATAAAATCAAGCACCTTGATTATGAATGCAGACTGCATGGTGCTTGATTAATGCACCTGTGTAAATGGACCTGATGAAACCCATGAATTGCATAACAGATAGAATTGATATTACCGAATGTCTTCTTGTGGGTGTGCTACTTAGTACATCATACGCCTTACCACAGTCACTAAAATATTTTTGTTTCCATTGTGCCAGTACAGTTTTGTGTGAGATAGTGAATGTCCTGTGTACTATTAGTATCTTGTCACTTGACAGTAATACACATTTATTTACTTTAGGTACCCAAACAAAATACTTCATGAAAAGTATGAGTATTGATACAAGCACTTTGGATACACCATGGGCATGGGGGCCTGCTACCTCTACTGCCATCAAGCCTGTTCATCCAAGGCCAGCTAGAAGACCTTGGGTTGATCAAGAGGAGGAGGATGAAAGCGACATCTCCACAATAACACCTGATGGCTCCACCTATGGCCCAGCGCAATCAAAGAGCAATGTAATAGAATCATCACAGCCAACGAATGTGTTTTGTGTGTTGTCCCTTCGGATCCCCAGGACAATACAAGCCGAAACAACAACTCTTTGTCCCTAAATAATCCCAGCACCATCTTACAAAGGATCTGTAGGCCAGATGTCTGCATCGTCTGGCAAAAAGAGGACATTGTTAATTCTGTGCATAGTTTGGATGTTCTTGTTTTGTGTTTGCATTATTTTAATAGACTGCAATATTACTATTTGTCAGTGTTTCACAGACCACCTAGCAAAAAAAAAAACAGTAGACCTACTTCAACAGTATATTACACAATAGGCCTTCTGACTGAACCATCTTGCTTATGGTGTCAGAGGATTCATATGATTTAAACTGGCATAGGTTACATCAGTGTTGAAGAACTGTTTGGATTTACATACAAGTTGGTTCAATATTGCAAACAACTCATCTATTATATTTTACCACATCTGCTTGTGGAACACTTGAGATAGCTTGCGGACCACACTTTGAGTACCACTGCTATATGTAAATATAATAAAGTTATTTATTGAAAATTGACCTGTTTTGTATATTTGTTTTAGGGGTTTCATCAGTTTTTGTCCCTTTTAAGCTAAAGGTTTATCTTACCTTTCATATCTTCTGTCTCACAGAGGGCCATAGTCGTCATAGTCGAATGTTTAGTGCATTTTGAAGGGAGTACATTATGCTAAGGCAGACTGGTTCTAATCCAGTCTTGGGGCAGCCGTGGCCCACTGGTTAGCACTCTGGACTTGTAACCGGAGGGTTGCCGGTTTGAGCCCCGACCAGTGGGCTGCAGCTGAAGTGCCCTTGAGCAAGGCACCTAACCCCTCACTGCTCCCCGAGCACCGCCGTTGTAGCAGGCAGCTCACTGCGCTGGGATTAGTGTGTGCTTCACCTCACTGTGTGTTGTTTGTGTTTCACTAATTCACCGATTGGGTTAAATGCAGAGACCAAATTTCTCTCACGGGATCAAAAAAGTATATATACTTATACTTAATCCTGGGTACAGGGTCATACAGACAACAGTGTTGCCCATTTTTCTAACCACATGAGCAATTCCCTTTACAAAAAAGTAGTATAGGAATCTTATAGTATTTGCGAAAAATTTTATAGTAATCTTATAGGAATAATTATTATAGGAATAATTGGGACATACTGTAGAAGTACTACTAATAACTATAATATCCTGTAACCGCTATAGTTTTTCTATAGTAGTCTTATAGTACCTATAGTATGTCCCAAATACTATAGTATTCCACTATTCCTATAAGATTACTTTAATATTTAGTCCCAAAATACTATAAGATTCCTAGTAGGCTACTTTTTCTGTCATACGTGACAGAAAACAACTTGAGTAGGCTAACCTCTGCCAATGTCAGGCTATCAAAGCCTGCTTCTGTAGGCATTCTGGTACAATTCCAGCAAAATATAGCTAGGTAAGTGTGTTTGCATTTAGATCTATATATATATTGGGCTATGACCAAGTGGTCTTTCAATGATAGTATCATGGAATTCAAACCATAACTATCTATTCCGATAGCATTAGCAGGCTAGGTCAGTGGCTGAACTGCATTTAGGGTGCTTACCTGTGTTGTGAAGTAAAATATCTACTAGGAAGATTGCAAAGACTTTTGACTGTGTAAAGAAATAGGTCTTTATTTTAAAACGTTTCCAACTGTTTATTACTTGAAAGCAAGATGACGATTGTCACAAACGTTTACCTCTTTTAAGAGAAATATTAAGCTGACAGCCAATTGTTACCATTCTATTAAACCAACGTTCACCGACAAACGATCAGGAAGCGGTTCTTCTTCCTACTCGGATACTAGGATCAAACACATGAAGTTGCATCTCCGAAGACATTTTGTACAACAGTTTTGACTCGAGTTTTAGCCAGGTTTTAGCACTGTAAAGTTGAATATGGACAGGCAGAATCGGATGAGGACGCACTGGAGGGAGCGTCACAGTACTGTTAGCCAATCAGAGGTGAATTCATTAGCATGTCATTAATATTCATGACTAGAGGCGAAATCCAGTCGTTCTTCCCCGCCCACCTTCCCCACCAAACTAGAACAGCATGAAATAGACGCAGGACAGCATTTTTTTCACCAAAACTGGCTCACAGGGCATTCATCAATACTACAGACCACTGCAAAATTAATGAAAAAACGATGAGATGAGACCTTTAAGCTGTGTCGACAGAATATAATAGCTGAATTATAAAATCAACCCTCTGAATGCTAGTCAGAGACAGTCTTCAAAAACAAATGCACTTTCATCAACAAACTTGACTCAGACAATCTGCAAAAGAAACCACCAAATGAAAAGGTGTCTGTCACACACCACATTTATTCTATCCTGTATATTATAGTTATATGGCATCTGGCGCTTTTATCTAAAGCTTGCAGTACAGAATAGATACACTTCCATTTGTATGAATGTTCCCTGGACATGTGCCTAGCAGACTAACGGCCGGCCGGGCAACAAGTACACAGTTGTGAAGGCACAGCTGAGGCGGAACAATGGCGGAGCACACGCTGCAAGAATGCACTTCCACTATAATCAGTGGAACTGGCTACACCAAATGTGTCGTGGACATTTGAACAGAAAAAATAGGCCAGTCCACAGGCTCTGCTTCACTTGTGCTTTCGGTGGAGCCTGGCAGGGGCGCCTGCAGGAATTAATGCTATGGTACGCACATGCAGCTAATGGGATACTGTCCATAGTTGGGAAGGTATGGTGGGCCAAAATACACACACACACAGGAAATTTTCTCTTGTTGAGTAGCCTGATGGTACGCACAGTGCGTACGGACGTACACCTGCAGGCGCGCCTGGAGCCTGGACCTAACTGTGTCATTTCGACATCACGCTTGTCTTCTCTATCCTGCCTCTCTTCTCCTCTTAATCCCTTGACACAACTTCGCTTGAACTGTCATTCTATGTTATGCAAATAGTACTTATTGCTGCACGGACATGTCTTTGTCGCACTATACCTTGATCGCTCCCTGTCGCTTTGTATAAAAGTGTCAGTAAAATGATTAATTGTAACATAATGTAATAATGCTAAAAATAAAAATCCAGTGTGTGTCTCTCACCAGTCTGTGTGGGGGTCGTCGACGACCAGCAGCACCTTGGGCTTGCGGACGACAGGTTTGGGCAGTGGCGCGGTGGCGGCCGCGTTGTCCGCCGCTTGTGCCGCCTGGGCCTCCGCCTTGGCCTTCACGGCGCTGGCGATCTGCGCCGTCTTCACCACGCTGGAGAAGGAGCTGAGGAAGCCTCCGGCGGCAGCGGCGGACGGCGGGGGGGCGCTGGGGGCGGACGTGGCGGTGGACGAGGAGGAGGAGGAGGAGGAGGCCGGGCCGGAGGCCTGGGGCTGGGGTGAGACGGCGGGCGGCTGGCGCCTCTCTGTGGCCGGGGACGCCGGGGAGCTGGTGGAGCTCTTGGGGCGCGCGGGCGGAGACGGGGTCGGGGAGGGGGTCGGGCGCTGGAGGTCCATCATGTAGCCGTTGGGCAGGTTGGCCACAAAGCTGCTGTCCGAGAGACGCCGGCGCAGGTAGTTCATGGTGACGTGTGGACGGGGCAAGGTGGGCAGAACAGGTAGAATGCTGTAAAAGTCAGAAAGAAAGAGTGGAAGAGTGAGTGACACAGAGGTCAGCTGGCTTCACTCGCAGGGATAGCACTGGGATAGAAGGCTTCACTCAGACTCTGTAGTTTGTAGAGTACAGGACCAAACTTATAACTAGTTAAAAAAGGAGAAAAGACTGAACATGAACATGAGTTACTTCTCAGCGTAGCGCCTTCTTCAATGTGCTTTTAACAGAGGGGTCTGACACCGTCAAAGACAAAGAAAGGGGGGCAATGAAATAAGGAGAGATGATAGATGAAGGGTGAGCAGGAAAGTACGAAAGAAATAAAGAAAGAAAGAAAGAAAGAAAGAACAGATTGTCATGTAATTCAATGTTAAATTCTAGATATATTTCATTTTGTGATGTACCAGTATAGGTAAGAAAAATATTAATTGTCATTAAAGTTTTTCTCAGTCTCTTTGGTGCATTTATGATGTGCACAACTAAAGACATGATTGGAGGCTGAACTAATAGTTGTGAAAGATTCAGATCTAAGAAATGCACAAAAAAGCAACTGAGGAAAGATGTCATTAACACAAGAGAACCAAAATCCACAAATAAACACCAAACTTGAGTCAGAGTCTGCTCAGCTTCAAAGCTCTGAAAAGTAGAGACACATTGAGGTCAGAGATATTCCATGTGTGGGAGAAGGGTACAGAATGTAAAAAATATAGCTTTTGTAGCACTTCAAACAAGTTTTTTTTCCAACCAAGTAACAACTCTGTCCTATTTCTGAATCATCGGAGTAGAAATTGAGGTAGTGCTCCAAGCGGTTTTTGAATGCCTGGGCCAGATGTTGCCACACTGGGCTGTCATAACACAAACATTACACAAACACACACACACACACACACACACACACACACACACACACACACACCACTGTCATTACACATACACACACACACACACACACACTGACACTGCGCTGCCATAACACACACATTACACACGTCACACACACACACACTGGCACTGCACTGTCATAACACACACATTACACACACACACACACACACACACACACACACACACACACACACACATTCAGACACGGTCAGTCATAACACATTACCCACCCATTACACACTCACTGTTTTGTCATAATGATCAAGAGTGAGCATATTCAGTCTTAACGATATGAATATACACATCTGATTTAAATTGAAATGAAATGTTTCAACATAGTGAAGTAAAGAACAGAAGGAGAACATTGTGTTGTGTTTCCTTAAAGATGACATAGAATGGATGAACTGAGCATATCATCTTATTCTCTGATGAAGGTATGCAACTTTGGTCTCCCTATTCCATTAAGGCAAGGTAACAGCTCTGCTCCATTCTATGTCATCTTTAAATTGAAGCCTTCTACTGAGAAAAGCACAAGATTATAACTGCCATCATGATTGCCATTCAGGAACAGCCAGCGAGCCCTAGGACTTCCAGTTCACCAGCTTCTATAGTAATCGCTGTAAACTGTCATGACCCCAGATGGACAACACTCATATCTCAGCTGAGGCCAGGACCATTTGACACAATGTGATTAGGTCTGTAGGAGTGAGGCCAAAGATTATGGAGAGAGAGAGAGAGAGAGAGAGAGAGAGAGAGAGAGAGAGAGAGAGAGAGAGAGAGAGAGAGAGAGAGAGAGAGAGAGAGAGAGAGAGAGAGAGAGAGAGAGAGAGAGAGAGAGAGAGAGAGAGAGAGAGAGAGAGAGAGAGAGAGAGAGAGAGAGAGAGAGAGAGAGAGAGAGAGAGAGAGAGAGAGAGAGAGAGAGAGAGAGAGAGAGAGAGAGAGAGAGAGAGAGAGAGAGAGAGAGAGAGAGAGAGAGAGAGAGAGAGAGAGAGAGAGAGAGAGAGAGAGAGAGAGAGAGAGAGAGAGAGAGAGAGAGAGAGAGAGAGAGAGAGAGAGAGAGAGAGAGAGAGAGAGAGAGAGAGAGAGAGAGAGAGAGAGAGAGAGAGAGAGAGAGAGAGAGAGAGAGAGAGAGAGAGAGAGAGAGAGAGAGAGAGAGAGAGAGAGAGAGAGAGAGAGAGAGAGAGAGAGAGAGAGAGGGGGGGGGGGGGAGGGGGGGGGGGGGGAGAGAGAGAGAGAGAGAGAGAGAGAGAGAGAGAGAGAGAGAGAGAGAGAGAGAGAGAGAGAAAGGAGATAGGGGAGAGTTGGAAAGACATACAGAAAAACAGAGAGGGAATGAGAGAGAGAGGGAGAAAGGGGGGGGTGGGGGGGTAGAGACTTTATATAACACTTCAAAGGGAGAAGGAAGTCCGGGTGTGCAAAGCACAGATTTATGAGGTGGTGCGCGATTCACAAGCTGGTTACGAGTCCCTTCCTATCTCATTACATGAAAGCCTCCAGCCCCCTGAATGGCTTTTCATTTGCAGCATTGAGAAGCCAGCCTTTGATGGCTTAAAGAAATACAGACCGATAAAGAGAGCTTTGAGAAGAGGCCTTTGGTTAGACCACCGTCAGCAAGTATTGTGTATGAGTGAGTGAATGAATGAATGAATTACTAACTGAATGAATACATATATACGTACACATGAATGAATGAATTTGAATGAATGAGTGCAGTATGATGCCTGGGAGAAGGCGATAAGGCACATGCCAGTGAGAGGAGCCTGATGGGAGGACAGGACAGCTGATAAATCACTGGGCCGGTGGGGGATGGGCAGGGAAGGCCCTGACTGTCATACGGAGTTGCTGAGGTAGCTCCACACGCACGCAAGCACACTGCACTGCATCATGGGGGATTTTCTGGGTGGTCTGAAGCATGGAGGGGATTCCATCAGAGACATATGTGTGAGATGCAAGATGCAAAGACTGGGATCCTACAAACACACACACACACACACACACACACACACACACACACACACACACACACACACACACACACACACACACACACACACATCTGAGCAGGTAGATAAAGATGGAATGCATGTTTAAAAGAAAGAACAAAGGCCAGGATATACACATACACACAAACATACACATACAAAGACACACACACACACACACACACACATACAGAGAGAGAGAGAGAGAAATAGAGAGAGAGAAAGTGAACTGAAACAGCTGCAGAGGAATCTGTTCCAGGCAGGCAGAGTTAGCTGACTTGTGTGTGTAAGTATGTGTGTGTGCATATGTGTCTGACTCTCACTACGCTGCAGGAGAAGTGCAGAAGGAAGGATTTCTCTCTGAAGGCAATACAAGAAGAAACAAGAAGATTTCAAACACCAACAATCTACCTTCTCTGCTTGTGAAGGTCCAGAGAAGAACAACACAGAAAAGGAAAAGCTAACTATGTACTATACAACATACTCTATATACTATCTAACAATAACTATATAGAATATAGATGTTATTTTTCATGTTGTAACATAAAGACAAATGTTAGTGCAATGTCAAGAAACCTGGAGAAGAAATATTCAAAACCACCCGCAAAACACGAACCTCACGACATTTGCGTGTTGGTGAATAAAAAACTGCATACACACACACAGATACACGTGGATCACGACACATGGATCACGAGGTTTATGTCAAGTTTTTCCGCATTTTCTTTCCTCAGAGCACAATGGGATTCTCAGCGGCTGCATGGAGTCACGCTTTTTGGATGCAAGAGCCTGATGAGTCAGAGGAAGTGTGTGTGTGAGCATGTGTGTGTGTGTGAGAGAGAGAGAGAGAGAGAGAGTGAGAGAGCACACATCAGCGTCCCCACACCAGGGGGTGGCAGCTGTGAGAGGACACATTAGCGCGGTTTGTTGCCTGATGGGTACCTTTGCTAATTAGCACGCCGAAGAGGAAGCACTCTGTGATGATCTGATCTAATTTAGCAGCTCTGTGCACACCCCTCCGTAGCACCATCAAGCCTCCCAGTGACTTATTTTAAACAAGCAAAGTAGCACTTGGAGTTCAACAAACTGCGCACAAGTAATCTGCTGAGTTTTACATACTTTACAAAAGTAGTGTTCTTCTTAGTTTAACATACTGTAGAAAAGCAGTATGCTGAGTTTAAATGAACATACTGACATGCCAAAACTACAAGCCAGACTGGCTGAAGTAGCACACTGGACTGTTATCGGATCCATGATGTAACTATAAACTTACTAAACTGAAGGTCAGGGCCAAAGTAAGCTCCATTGCCCCCCATAAGAGGCAGATCTGTGGGCTAATAATGTCTCCCTGTGACATAATCTTATGTAACCTCCCATATGGAGCTGTCCACTCTATGTGGTGCTGAACTGCCCAAGGGTACTTTTATAGACCTAGTATATAGTCTATAAAAGAAGCATGGATCTTTTTCTTTCTCTTTCTCTCTCTCTCTTATTTTCTCTCTCTCCTCTTTCTCCCTCAAACCCTTACCCTCCAATTCCTTCTCTCTATCCCTCTTTCTTTTTCTTTCTTCATTTGTCTCTTTTTTTATCTTTTCTTTTCATCAGAACATAAATCCGCACAGACTAACCTTTATCTCCCAATGCAGAGCCCTTTGACAGCTACAATGGGTTCCCCACCTAGGCTGACAAAATGCATGTGTGCGCAAGTGTGTGTGTGTGTGTCGCGTGTGCACGTGTGTGTGTGTGTGTGTGTGTGTGTGTGTGTGTGTGTGTGTGTGTGTGTGTGTGTGTGTATGTGTGTGCGCTCATGAATGTAGTGTGTGCATGTGTGTGTGTGTGTGTGTGGGGGGTCTGAGGGTGTCAATGCAAGAGACCCCTCAGTAATTAGTCTGCCAGAGTGACACAGGGGGTTCAGTCACTGACAGCACTAGAGCAGCTATTAAGCAGTGAGAGCTATTGTTCCATGGCCTGGCCCAACACTGCCAACATGACACATAACCACTCCTTCTGCCTGCTGGCTTTCATGGTCCCCTTCCTTCTCATGTCACATGCATACACTCACACACACACAGACACACCAGACACACACACACACACAAACACACACACACCAACATTGAACACACACACACACACACCAAACATTGAACATACTGTACCCACTCCCTCTGCCTGCTTGGATTTAAGCATACCACCTCCACCCCATGTCACACACACACGCACACGCACACGGACACACACACACATACACACACATCACAGTCTTAAGCCTTAAAACACATCCTTGACTTCCAGTTCAAAGGTCGCTACACCTCATGCACATTCACAGCTGCATGCTCAGTCCTGACTGCATCAGTACCCACGACTAAGATAATATTATGGAAATAGAGCCTCGGCTCCACACAGAACTCAGGTCAGCTTGCATACACTTCTGTTGATGTGGCTGAGGTTATGTGACCTTTGTGTGTGTGTGTGTGTGTGTGTGTGTGTGTCTGGCAGGACACACAATTTATGCACACCTGCAAGAAGACAGATTTCCTCCTTTGACCTGTGTGAAGTGAATATATATTTAAAGATTTGAGAGAGCATCATAATATCACTACAATATGCAACCACTGTATCGTCCTTGGAGAAGGTCTTTCTCCCATTTCAATTCAGATATATACAGGACAGGTGTTAAATTCCTAGTGTTATAGGTTATATATCAACAACTAAGCCTACTTATCATCAAAAACAAAATCACCAACAAGGCAACCATTGTGGGGGAGGGGGGGGGGATCATCAACAGGGCAGCCTTTTAGAGCGTTTCACTGAGGCTCAAAGCAGGATGACATGAACAAGAACATGGTTTCAATTGCAGACTGCAGGTTTAGTTAGATGTGCATCTACGTAGGTGCTGAGAAGCAGTAAGCAGCATGAGTCCTGCTTTACAATGATGAGAAGTGGGTTAGTATGTGAGGGAATATGGCTACACGCACAAACCAGACAGCCAATAAACACGCACAAACCAGACAGCCAATAATGGAATATACATGGAGTTTTCTGCGGTAGGCTAGTCTCATGAGTTTCGAGCCAGGAAGTATTTCCACTTTCTCCCATGGCTGAGCTCTCCAGAAATCAATGATTCATAAAGACATGTTTGGGCGAAGGGTGAGGGGTCAAATCAACACCATCGACTGAGTTATACCCACTGCTGTTTAAGTGGAATACAGAGCTATACGAGACAGCTTAAGGTACGCTGGTTATCTGAAACTGTGCAGTCAGATCTTCTTCTCATACCCACACCATACTGCTTTTGATTCTTTATAACTCAGGCTGAAAGATCTCTGTGACTGTGACAAAAGAAAGAAAGTCGAGACTGCCTAACAGCCAAACACTAGAGCTACAGTAAATGGAGCAAAACATGTTAGTGGCCAAAGCTGTCTATTTATAGCATACTCTGGTGATAAAGACAGACACACAACGCGTGAAAACAGAGTGTGCTTTTCACTCGTTTCTCAGAGTTGCTAGGCAACATTTTGACAGCCATAACTTCCATACAATAATGATATATCATATAATTATATAAAATAATATAACGGTGCATAACAATAATGCTATAGTGCTATAATGACCCTTACATCCAATTTTTTGATAATCGCACACAGTAACCTCGAGTTATTACAGATATATGGCTCTTCAGAATCCTGCAACAAATTCCATTAACAAGAACGTCTGGAGGTCTTATAAAAATGACCACTGTAAAAAAATTATGACCACTGTTAAAAAAATAATGAGCACTGTCTCTGCTTCAAATCAGGGTCTCATTTGCCCTGTCGGAACTTATTTTCCGACAATGACTGGCAGGCAATACATTATCTCTTACAAGGCAGAAATGCTACATTCTGACTCAATATGTTATGAGCACAGCAGTGCATATTAAAGTGATCAAGGAGGCTTTTTACTCACTTCATTGCACCATATTGCAAAGTTTTGTTTTAAAAATGGGGAGTATTTGGGGCATCTGAGAAGTGCTTAAATGCCAAGGTAGTGGGAATTAAAGGAGCAGGGCCCTAATTGGAATGATTAAAGAGCAAGATCAACTCACTCAATTGGCAAAGTGTCTCATGCATTAACTAAAGCTATCGTGTGTATTGAGCTGACCCACCAATGTTTGAGTTTAGGATCTTGCTCATTGTATTTAATTAGCAAATAGATCTGGCCTCATTATTAAATTAGCTTTAGTCAGACCTTTGACTTTTGGCACTGGACACATGCTGACATGCTGTTTAGTTCTAAAACCACACATTGGGTCAGTTATCATACTGCCTGACAAAGAATAAAGCCTTTGGACATACATCATGATAACAGACGTTAAAGATCTGCGTGATCCATGACGATTGAGACCAAAGAACAGCAGTAGCATTAGGATACAAGGATACAAACTGCCATGTCATAATTTCTCTTCTTGCTCCACAGTAATTTCTATGAAGTCCCACAAAGCAACACAGGCATCTCACACATCATCCTTCTGAGTATTTTCTATCCCAGCATTGATGGTTAGATCTGACACACAGCATCAGCACCGATAACAGTGTATCCTCAACACTGTAAGTCCCTGCGGACGGTTGATCTAACATCCACAATCCATCTGCTAAATGTCAACATGGATAGAAATCAAGTGGCTCTGAAACAGCGCTGAAGTTCAGCCGAAGTTCAGTGAAGTATGTGTGTGCTCCTCCTCACCACCTTAGGCTTGCTGTTGACACAGCCCTGGCCCACGTGTGGGTGACCCACTGTGCTCCCTACACACTGTCTGCCATGCCACTGCAGGCATCCTCTATATAGGGCCTCTGCATCATTCCTGCATGGTCAGTGCCAAGTGTGTGTGTGTGTGTTTGTGTGTGTGTGTGTGTGTGTGTGTGTGTGTGTGTGTGTGTGTGTGTGTGTGTGTGTGTGTATGTGTGTGTTTGCGCAGAATAGGCCAGGTGCTCTGACTGGCCCATTGTTCATCACCCCACACCGCATCAGTGCACCTGAGACCTGAGAGATTCTGCCCTGTATCCAAAATGACGACCTCAGGTCACCTCGGTCAGCAGATGGTTTGTGCAGTGTAGAGCCAGGTGGTGCCATCATCATTTTCAAAGAGACAAATGATGTTATATGCACATGCAATAGCCTGGGGAATACGATTGGGGTGCCATGCCAGTGGCATGTAATTCATGCTTAAGAGAGAGAGGGAGAAAAAGAGAGAGAGACATGGAAAGTGACAGAAAAAGAGGGGTACAGTATGTGCACATGGATACAACAAGACAGAGAGAGAGAGAGAGAGGGAGAAAAGAGAAAGAATATTAGGACACAGAGAGACCAAGACAGACAGAAAGACAGGAATGCAAAAGAGAGAAACTGAAAGAGAAAAGAGAGCAATAGTTGAGAGAGAAAACAGAGGAGAGAGAAGTGAAGAGACAGAGCAGCAAGATAAAAGTGAGAGGTATTTATGCTATGTTTACACGTGGCCGGCTATTTTCATAAACGGACATTTCACCCTCTCCGTTTTCAAAAATAACATCGTGCACACCTGTCATTTTTCAGAAAAGTTTTCTTTTACACTCACCCGGGTATATGCCTTCAAGAGCATGCCAAACCTGTACGTGGCAGTGTAACGAAAAGCTCAAGCCCATGTTAGCCAATCAGAATCCCGAAAATATCAACATCAACGAATCACTTCCTCATTCTCTTTTGAACTGACTAAAAATCTCCGCCTCGTCACATAAATCTCAGTTTGTACCTGTTTAGACGCAAATGAACAAACAGAGTTTTCCCAAAAAAAAACAATCAACCTGGAGTTTTTAAAAACTCTGTTTGCGGGGGGATAAAACCTCCGTTTGCGTCTAAATGACAGAGTCAAATGCAGAAAAACATCACCAGTTGCATTGTTTTCGTTGTCACAACCTTAGACATGGAGAGATGAAGATGGAGAGAAAGAGAAGATGTAAAACAGAGATGGAGGGGCAAGAGAGGAGGAAAGAAAAACAGATGGATGATTGTGAAAGATATACAAAATACAGGCAGAGAAAGAGTTTGAAAGAAAGAAAAAAAGAAAGAAAGAAAGAAAGAAAGAAAGAAAGAAAGAAAGAGATACCATCAAGCAAGTCGTAAGATGAATGTTATCTCATTCCACAGATGACTGCAGTATTCAATACTGTAATGAATTTAGCAGATAAGAAAAAAAAACACATTGAAAAATGACTCCAGGAGTTTTAGCGGAGCCAATAACCGCGACACAGACTGCAAATGAAAGAAGTGCAAATGAGGCAACTACAGACGGAAGACAAGGAAATGCCACTGTTCCCCAATGCGCTCAAGCCCCAAGCCTCATTGGCTCAGAAAGTCACCAACACGAACACCTTCAGCGATGGAGTTTCATGTGCATCTCAGCGGGCCTCATCTACGTCTTGTCACCACACTGACACTTTATCCAACAGATCACCTGTGACTCAGTTGTCTGTCAGAGAGTGAGACTGATATGATAATCACTAAGTTACCATTTTACTCTACTGTGTGACTGACTTGTGGAAACAAGAAGTTTAAAAGAATATTTTGAGTGGCACGCAAATATTAATATAAAGGGTTTAAACACAATATGAATATAGAACTAAAGTGAGCAAGACATTTAAAATGTAAAATTAAATACTTTCTATACAAATGGAAGAATGCCACAGTTTTGGGACTACTTTCAGACATTCAGTATACCTTATGTTTGGTATGAGTTTAAATAAATGGAGTAGTTAAACAGTACATCACTTTCAGATACCGTTCCAAGAAAGTGTCACATGGTATTTCTACAACCATTTATTTTATTCCAATAAAATGCTGACGCTAAAAAACACACACACTATCCATTACTGGAATTCAATGGCAAGAGTGAAACATCTGAGCTTCACTTTCATGAACTGACAGCACAGTTTCATACATAACTAGAGGTATGAAAAACAACCTGCCACCCAAAACTTCTAAACAACAAAGTGTGCATCCTTCACATTATAGAAGTCAGCAAAGTGTGCATCCTTCACATTATATAAGTCAGCAAAGTGTGCATCCTCTCCTCCTTAAGTCTGCACAGGATGCACTCATCATAGTTCGCCCCATAGTTAGCCCTAGTTCACACATGAGCAGATCTTTTTTAAAACAGTGATTTCTCTCTTTTGTTCCCGTCCATATGAGAATGCCAAAACAGCACTGTTCAGAGCATGCCAAACAAGCAGGCACCAAACATAATGGTATTGTAAAGCCATGCTGGCCAATCAGAAGCATGAAAGAAGTTTAAACAAAGGAGATTACAGTGCACACTCAAGACAGATCATTTTCCCACTCCACACGTCATCAACACTTGTCTTCTGAAAAAGATTTCTGGAAATCTTCACAAGGCATTTTGCAAAGGTGCATTTTGCAAAGGTGCATTTTCAGTGACCTGAAGTGGAGTTTGTGTGGAGACAAAATGCCAGAAATGTTTTTTCAAACCCGGATTTGTATGGACAAGGCATAAATCCTGTTAACGGGATAAGGTGAGGGTTTATAATGAATAGAGGATACACTTAAGCAATCAGCAGGTCAGAGGTACAGTATCTGGGCTTGTGTTGCTCACTCAAAGTGCACTGTCATTGTCAGTTTCAGCAGAAGATGGTCTTAGGATATGTTGGGAAAACAGTAATATAGCCTACAGTACATTGCAGGAAGTCGAAAACTGGTGGATTATGAAGGAGAATAAGATCCTTCACTTGAGTGCTGACTTCAATGAGTGTGATTAAAAATTGTAAACATGTTTTTTTACGCTGTATAGCCACTGTTCAACAATGAGTTTTGGATGCAACCAATAACAAATCAAATATAAATGGCATATGCAATTTCATTCATGATTTCCTCCTGTAAGCACAGTGTCCTGTAAACTGAGACGTTGAGTGAATGCATGACCTTTCAAGATTATTGAATTAAACGTTCATTCATGGGTTTGGCCTACTGTTTATTTTCAATAACAGCCTTTGATTTGATAAGCTATCAAAACAATGTAATAATCCCCTCCAAGACCTCTGTTGCTAGGTAAATGCACACATCATCCACTCTGTAAAACAAATACAACATGTCAGAGTGTTTCCCAGAGAACTGAATTCCATTTGTGGTGGTTGGTTTGCAGAATTAACTTGAATGCAGTACAAATTTAGTACAACCTGGAAAATCATTGTGTGGTGGTCAGTGTTGATATTGTGGTGGGCCGCCACAAATAAGTCAATGTATGGGAAACACTGTGTCGAATACAAAATCAACAACAAAACATAAATTTGTCCTCTCTATTCATACCTCTATCTAAACTAAATTCCGTATAGTGTCATCCAAAGGGGTTTGAACAAACCAAGACCCAATTAAATACAACTGGTATGAATGGTATATCCCATATACTGGTATGAATGGTATATCCCATATACTGGGATAACACCACTTGACTATAAACACTGCATTAGCTACCTGCAACAGGCACCAAACTCATCAAAAAGTACTTTTAGTGACGAAAAGACACTAACGGTGTATAAGGGTGCACAATTAATTGATTTTTAATCAAAATCGCAATTTGAACCAATGCAAGTACCCCTCACTGCAAAGGCTGCAATGAAACATGCAGCTTGCAACTCTGTCCCAGTGGTTAATCTCATCCCATCTCTGGTGTTTCTATTCATGTCATCCTCCTTGTGTGACGGACAGTGAAGCTCGTCTAACAGGAGTGCTGTGCTTCTCATGCACGCCCACTAATCAGTGGCCCAACTTAAAGAGAAATATTGGAATACTGAACTGAAGCTTGGCTTTCAAAAATGATATCGCAAATCAAATCACAATTACAAAACCTGTCCAAAAAAAATCGCAATCAGATATTTCCTCCATATCGTGCCGCCCTATTGGCACCTCACCTCACCTCACACACACAGTGCACAGCGCAAGTGTTGCAAGGCTGCAGAAGCCACTCAGCCCTCACTCCAGCTCTCCAGACCAGGCAGTCACACGAACTCAATGGTTTGTAAAGACACAAAAGAAACACCTGAAATTGATTCACAACACTAGCCTCATCACCACCAGCTTGTTTTGTTTCTCTTAAAGGATCACAGGACGCATCTCGATCTGAGGAGTTTTTTCGAGACTTTTGTGTTCAACTTAATCCTTTAACCGCCACCACCACAGTGTTGATTACAAGCTCTATCAGTGATACTGAATCCAATTCACTTCACAGAGAGAGAGAAAGACCAAGGCTGAAAATACTGCCATAATCAACACAGCAGGCCCAAAGTCAGGGTCTAAAAATACAGGCAAGCTGTCTAATATCCAAAATGCTTAGGGGATTAGGTGACTCAGGCTTCTGCCTAAGCCCCTTCTCCGCCCGCTAATTCACTGATACTGCACCACTACCCGCAAAAATGGAGCCATCAATGAGAAACCCCCAGGGGTATTCTCAACTGTAGTGCCCAGAATGGGGGAGTTTAGAGTTTAGCAATAAAATATACACTCCTGGAAGAGTCAGTCATGATCAGGGTCTGCCTTGATACGTGCTATTAAAGACTCTGAAAGATCATCTTGGAATCAAACATGATCTTGTGATCTAGACTGCAATGAAACGATAGCAGCATGTTTTGATGTTGTGGTGGATAATGGGTAATGAATAGCTCATGATCCTAAATGATCTGTCTCACACTATGCAAAAGCTTCTTTAACTGCGTCCCGATAATGCGTCCCAAGTCATTTGAGAGCTCCACCGATCACTGTCACTCACAGACTCACCATTTCATTCATGATCTGCTAGTGCTCCGTTTCATTCATAAATATATGAACTGACACACACACACACACACACACACACACACACACTAAAACATGCATATCCATACATCCATTACATGCATGTTATATCTTTCAGTGTTCATTTTGGAAGAGAATGAATTACCCACTTCTAAACATAAAATTCAAATGTCATCAGTCTTTGTTCATGAACTACCTACAGACCTAAGATTACCTATTGATATGAATATTGATATTGATACTTATAACTTCATTATCTGTTGTTTGTAAAAAAAAGAGGCCTTTTCTTATTCAATTACAGATCTAGAATATGCAACTGGACTTAATACAGTCAATACAATTTAATGATGAAGGCATCTTCATTTTTATATTCAATCTTCCTTAATCCCATGCAATGAGTAGGTAATCTGCAGGGCATGGTAGGCCCTATTAGCTGCTCAAATATAACAGCTCAAAAAAGCAAAAATGTCAACAAGTCGACTCCTCCGAGCTTACTGCTTGCACTTCACAATATAAACACTAGCAAAAAAAAAAAAAATATGCAGAGCGATGTCTTGGCGCAACAGCCGAGAAGGGCTGCAAGTAGGCTACCAATCGATTGATTCAATATTAAGAAAACTGAATCGAGGTGCGCAAAGGCAGCTCAGGTTCACAGCTGACTGCAAATGAGGGAGGGAATTCCACGACGGATATCCCCTGCCTCTACCGGTTTCAGATCACGTACAGTAAACTATATTCGGTGCCCCTGCAGCAAAACGACTCTCATGCGGTAACGACAAGCAAACTTATCAAACGACATACATCATCTTAGAAATTCGGTACCCACGGTCAACCATTAACCTGATAAACCATGCGATAACACCATGGATACAGTGATGCATGTTAAACTACATTTATGAGGGAGCGGTTAGGCTGACAGCAGTAGCTACCCGATACATCACTGTATTAAATATGACATTATTTTTTGTATTCAAAATGTCAATATACCGTCAGCAGGGTTTACACTCATACAATTACAAAACTGGCGAGAAAATATTCCACGTTTCAGTAGTATTTGTTTGTTACCTCAGAATGAGTCGGTGCTGATGAGGGGATGCCCTGCGCTCGTGCCACAAAGCCTACTCTCAGCTCGAGCCTCAGTTCTTCGATCTGTCCCCGTGTTTCTCAAAGCATGCCGGGAACATGAGCGGGGGAGCGCCGTCCTGCTGAATCTTGTCAAACCTCGGCTGGGTAGGGAAATGTGAAAAGCGCCTCCCATCGGCTGATGATGCGCGTTTTTTCATTAATATTTCATTTCAATTCTAACCTAATGATGTCATTTATAGGGCTATTAGGAATAGCGTCGCCTTGTCCTCTGCTATGCTTTAATAACGCTGTTTTTGAGAAACGTACACTGCAAAAAATGAATTCTAACCAAGTGTTATTGATCTTATAATAAGATTAAAAAATCTATTTGGTATTGTTTTTAGTATGAAAAGACCTAGCGCCCTCTCAAAATATCATTTTGACTTAATTTAAGAAGACTTTAACTTATTTTAAGGAGTCTTATCAAGACAAATTTGCTCAACGCACTGGCAGACACATTTGCTTGTTTTCAAGATGAGATGTCTTAAAATAAGTCAATTTTTTTTTTTTAATTAAGTCAAATGATTTCACAAGAAAGCGCTAGGTAAGTTTCTTTATACTGAAAACAATACTAGTTTTTTTTTATCTTGATATAAGATTAATAACACTTCCTTAGATTTTGTTAGATAAGCAGTTTTTGCAGTGTAGTGCGGGCCTACTTTCTGAATCTTCTTCATAAAGACATTATAGGCTACTTTGCTCTGGGTTCTTTCCCAATTCTGTAGGCCTGTGTATTTGTTGCCATGGCAAGAGAGAGCTGTATGGCTGAGGTAATTCAATATGATTTAATGTCAATGCAATAGGTCTACAATTAATTTATTTCAACCATATAGGCTAGCCTATACCTATAATAGGCTACACAGTTTTACAGGATTTTAACCTGCAATGATGTGAGAAATTAACAATCTGACCTTAGCTTAACACACATATTTTTCAACAACAAAACTCAGATAAAAAATACAGGTTATTTTGGGGTGAGCAACCTGACTTAAAATTATTCCAAAAAAGCCGCTTCTAAGCCATACTTGTTTCAAGTATGAACCTTCAAAGGCTCCTCAACCCCATGCCTAATGCTGCTGTCTCCTGATGAAGACTAGGGCCTTTGTAAGCGCATAATCACCTAGCTTTGCCGTTATGGAACCATTAATCAACAGGAGCAAACAGAGTGACAGTGAGAGCCTGCCCTAATGAATTTAAAGCAGCTCCGCTGTGTTTAGGTGTCAATCCCAGGATTTGTTTGAATAGGGATTCAGTTCTGAGGAGCTGGTTGTCATCATCTCATTCCCCAAGATGTGACAGGCTGACAAAGATAGTTTGCATTACACATTCTATGATGGGTAAATGACTGTGTGTATATAGCGCTTTACAATTTTACTGTATGTCTCAAATTCACACATGCATGTACACACTTATACACTGACGGCGGAGGTTACTATGCAAGGTGCCAAGCTTCACATCAGAAGTTTGGGGTTCAGTGTCTTGCTCAAAGACTCTGATTTCCCAAAGACTCCTTTACCTTCTGAGCCACTGCTGCTCCCTTGATGAGTGTGTGTGTGTGTGTGCGTGTGTGTGTGTGTGAACTCACTCTGTTAGATTATAGGATGGGTAGTATAGGTAGTAGTTAGTAAAAGGACTTCCGCTGTTGTTTTCAGTAATCAGTTCTGGAATGAAGCTTTACAATTGTGAATAGATTGGCTCAACTAATTAATGATTTTGATATGATAATAATAGCATAAAAGATCTTTGATGACATAATATTATTTTATATAAAATGGTAAGTAGCCTATGCAAACACATACGGTATGAACACATACGAGTCAAAAGTACACATTGTGGTGACTGCTTTCCATAAACTGATATGCATAGCTAATATTTTCTTAATTTTCTGGAACTCATGTGTTAGATATCTGAAGCAGGCACCATTGATATTATCTCTCTGTATTCAGCTTGATATGATTAGTAATTCAGTCTGCTCATATGATTAATTAAAGACCTTTGGAAAGTATTCTTTATCAAACATAAAATGGCCTTGAGTCACTGCTAAAGGCAACCTCACAATCTCAAGTGTTTTGAGATGAGGTGGGGAGATTGACAGGGTCACAAGAGACAAGAACAACGTGCTGATATGCTTTGAATTTCAATGCGACATCCATTTTACATTCAACCAGGCTTGTGCAAAATTCCAAAATTGAATTGAAACTGGCTCTTAAATTCCAATTCAATTCTTGAATTTCACTTGCATTTCAATTGAGGTAGCAAACAGGAAGCAGAATTGCAATTCGAATTGTGCACAATCCTGCATTCAACCCACAGGGCTTCTTACTCTCTACCTTGTTCAAACACACATACACACACAAACACCACACACACACACCACACAAACACACACACAATATAGCATAGCACATAATATGCATATACTTTATTCCATACAAACTGTGGCAAAACTAGTACAGTAGATCAATTCTCTACCGTAAGATGTCCTTTTATATATTGTAACTTACCTTTAATGTATCTTTCTAGCAGCTTTTTTATCTGAACTTTGTACCCTTTGACAATGACATATTGTGCATATATTTTTTCCAGCAACAGTTATTCTGAAAGTCCACTACTCATACTCACAACTTCAATTAACATTACCTGGAACAAACATCACACTAACCAATGTGTGTTCTGGTTTTAAACGCTGTGGTTTGGTGACAGTAATAATGCTAAACCCATTATTGAAACTAGTGGAGGGCTGAGGAGAGAGAAAGAGAGGGAGAGAGAGAGAGTGTGTGTTTGAATGTGTCTGTGTGTGTGTGTGTGTGTGTGTGTGTGTGCATGCGTGTGAGCGTGCGTGCGTCTATGAGTCAGATGTGGCAGTATGAATATTTCAGCAGCATTCTCCACACTGGTCCATCCCCCTCAGGATGCTGGGAGGCTGATGCGGGATGCTGCATTACATTACCGTGGCGATAAGGCTAATTTGAGAATCTTGGCAGCATGGCAGTGATAACAAATTAATAAGCAACACAACCAAGAGCCAGAAGAGACAAATGCAGAGTGTGGGCTTGCTGAGGTATAGTTGAAAATCATATCAGTTAATCCTGAACGAGAACAACCATAGTGGTACACAGTCATGTCACTTACATAATTTAGGACTTTTGGGTCTTGTCTTAACTGAAACAACAGCAATAAAGTGAGCTGTAAAGAGGTTTGTAAACAGTGTGAAGCTGAACCTTTGAGGTAGACACATACACAGCCTGGTATTTGACATTGGCAACAGATATTTCAAATCCATCCTCAACAATTTACATGAATATTTTACAACCAAAGCATACTTCCCATTCCATAACTGACAGCCACTCTGAGCCTTTTTCTGTGACGCACAATGCAGAGAAACAGACAGCCAGGGAAGACATTGCTGGAAATCAGTGGAAAGACATGAGGAATGAATCAAACAGCAAGAATGTATGGAACAGATATAGCCTTCATTTGGCAGATCTACTGCTCATTTGGCACAGGTACACCACAGCAGATCTCAGTGAAGAATTTGGCAAATCCCGAAAAAGATTGTAACTCACAGCGAGTTGTAGGCTGGCGCCAGTCAACAACTGCTTTGACCTTTTGTTGATCCGTCCGGATGGTCCCAGCTGAGACAACATAACCCAAGAATGAAGCTGGAATATGGTCAAACTCACACTTTTCAGCCTTGATTTGAGTTGATTCTCAAAAAGCCACTGAAGGACTTGGCGGACATGGTGGATGTGATCAGTCAGAGACGGATAAAAAATCTAAATATCATCCAAATTAACAAAAACAAATGTATTCATCATATCTCTCAGGACGTCATTGACTAAGGCTTGGAAGACAGCAGAGGCATTGTCCAACTGGCATAACACGGTACTCATAATGACCTGTTGGGGTATTACCGTAAAAGCACTTCCACTCATTCTCCTCTCCGATCCGAAACAGGTTGTAAGCATTGCAGAGGTCTAGTTTGGAAAAGATGGAAGAGCCATGAAGTAACATAAGAGGAAGCGGGAGGAACAGCCCTTGACTGTCATGTCATTGAGGCTGCGATAAGCAGGAGAGCAGGAGAGGAGGACAGACAAATTATGTCTGCAGCTAGTGAATCTTGAATGTACTTTTCCATTGCTTCAGTTTCAGGATGGGAAAGAGAATACAGGTGCCCCCTAGGCGGTGCCTTGCAGGAGAGCAATGCCACAGTCATAAGGACAATGTGGGGGTAGAGCAATATCCCAGGATTTACTGAAAACAGTTTTGAGGTCCATGTACTCTGGAGGGATGGCAGTCAGGTCTGGGAATTCCTCTGGGTGGTCCCCTACTGGTGGCAGAGGCATGTGAGCTTGGCAAATCTTGTTGTTGACCCAGTCAGTTAGCTCTCCACCTGTGGCACTGCTGCAGCCGGGCATCAATTCAGATAGCCTAGTCCACGTGGGCATCTAAGCCCTTGTGTGATTAATTCATCCATAATGCTCTCTGAGAGATCATTGAAGAACACATCAAACAGGGCTTCCGCATTCCATCAACTGGAGGCAGCAAGAGTCCGGAACTCAATGGCGTAGTCAGACACAGAGTGATTTCCGTGATGAACATGTAGCATCTCCTGCGCTGCCTCTCTGCCATGTTTGGAGCGTATAAAAACCTTCTCGTCCGCAAAAGTGGTGAAGAGTTTGCAGAAAGGCTCTCGGGCCTCCCAGATGGCTGTACCCCACTCTCTGACTCCTCCAGACAGCTGGGTAATGATCTGTAGGAAAAGTAGATGGCTGCAACTGAAAGATCAGATCATGTTAAGACAGGAAAGAGCGACAGGTTCCAGGCTCCCCTGAGTAGTGTTCGGGAGGGAGCAGATGGGGTTCTGAGGCTGAAAGAGTAGGCTGTGGTATGACGGGTGCCGGTGGAGGTGATGCAGCTGGGGTCTGGGCCAGTTGGAATGGTTGTACCTGGGCTGTGAGATCTGTGTAACCGGTTGACATGGCTTCCACAGACTTCCCTGGACAGACGTCCAGCTGCTTCTGTAGTCTCCCCGGCATGACTGTCTTCCACTGGCTAGGGTGTGCTGGATCCAAACTAGCCAGATTGTACTATTATGCTTTCTGTTGTAAAGGATCCACTTGCAGACAACACAGCTTAATTCTCTGAGGGTTCTTTTTAATCAGGAATAACTGGCAACAAATCCATAACAGTAGACAGTCTCATAAATCCAACGGGCAGGCAACAGGTCAGAATTCAAGAAGCAAAAACAATCCACAGCAGAGTAATCAAAATCCGAATCCAACAAGGCAGGTCAAGGTAGGGATGTGACACTCAAAACTGACGTCTTGAAACAGTGTAAAGCTTTTGAAGTGCAAGTGTTTCCTAACACTGTTTTGAAACGGCCATGTTGTGTAACCATGGTGAATTTCCTTGACTTACCGTAAGTGAATCTTTAGTGCATTTCACCGGTGACAGCAGCATGTGTCGGTGCGTTTAACTGGTTTAATTGACAGTGTAGACTATATCCCAGCTACAGTATAGACATGATGGTGTAGTGGTTACTATGGGTAAACGCCATAGGCCTATATTTGTGTGACATGATCGGATTTCTGATATTTTAGCCTTTTAGGTTATAAAGGATTTGTGGTATATTTGGCCGATGATGCAAATGATGCAAATATTTGCCATGGTAGATCTTGACTCTGGAGGACCATGACATTAAGGCAAAAGTGACCTACTGTAAATCTAAACAGACATTTTGTGCAAAGCAAGCGTCAATTTCAGAACAGGTGTGTCTATTTCAATAGTTAATCATGATTAATCACATATTTTATCTCATGATTAAAATTCGATTATTTTTCATTTCAGAACTTTCCAAAAGTCCATATTAACAATGCAAAGCAATTATTAGCAGTGTATCTTGATTGGGAAACAAATTAATGCAAAGAAAGTTACTTTATGAATTAACTTTAAGACATATTTGATTATTTCAAATCAAATTTCAAAAGATGTGCAGCGGGCCTGAGACAACACAATGTGTTCTTCAGAAATATAGCTGAATAAACTGAAATAAATGCTACAGCAGAAGTGCACAACATGTAGGACGCATGGTAAAGGGCCTAACAAACTAAAAATACTCTGTATGTTCATTACATGAATACATGACCACAGTACAGGACGAGTTTTGTGAATCATTGTTACTTTATTCTTTTTTTAATCACAAGTAAAATATAAGTAAAATATAACAACATAGTTGTATACTTGGGGTAGGCCTACATAAAAGTAACCCATTCATGTGAAAAATAATTAAAAAAAAACAATGTCAAACATACCGAATGTTCAATTTTGGGCTTAACAATAGCATTGTACACAAACAAAACAAGCTAGGAGCAGGAGATCAACTGCACGTAGAGTACAACATCTATAGTGAAGAGGAGTACTATTTGGCAGGATCTCTGAGATGAGAGGAGACCCTTAAAGGCTATGTGCTCTGAGAAAAGACAAAATAATTTCTGTTTGGAGAATTCTCTGTCCTTAAGATTCAGGTGTTTTTTTCCAGGTTTTTCACCAGAGTAGGGTCGGCCTCCTTTAGAACATTGTAGAACTCAATTTGGGCTGTGGATCCTTTCTTCTGTATCATGGTGAGCAGAACACTGTTCCGTTCCACGCTGATGGATTTGCTCTCCACCAGCTCCCGCTCCAGTTGATTAAGAACCTGCCTCTCCTGGAGCGGAATCAGGATGGAGGCGAGGACAGAGGGAAGACGAGTCTCCAGAGCTGCCTTGTGCTTGGAGAAAAACTCTGCCCTGGAATGGGATGCGTTGATGGTGCAGACACTGAAGGAAGAAACAAAAGTAATCAGAATGTGTGTGATTGTGGCTCTCCAGATGGGCTGTGTGTGCTGAGAGCTGATGACCTCCATATCAAAGCCTCTAACCCACACACAATAAGTACAATAAGCCTGGATTAAATTATACACTGTAGCGGCGTAACTACCGACGGTCACCTGGTGCGGTGCACTGGGGCCCAGGAGCGGAGTGGGGCCCGCTACCACACCCCCGACATCGGTCCCCTATCTGCTCCAAACAGAGGCACAAAGGCACAATATTGAAGCGCTGGGAGAGGGCTATGCACAGAGTAGGCTAGCAGGATCCAGTGCGTTCTGGTGTTCTTTCTCATATTTGTTTAAGCACCCACCCGTGGTCTGATTGGTAAATAGGCTATTTGTAGATCGATATTATAAAATAAAATATTTTAAAAGATCGGACTGCCAGAATAATTTGGCTGAGCCAAATAATTTCGGTGGCGGACCAGCTTTGGTCGCCTGTTGTCGACTCATGTCGTAGATTATAGCTTCAACTTGAGGTGTTTTGGTGATATTTTAATTCTATTTAGACTGAACCGACAGGGAGGTTTAAAAAAAAAAAAGAAGTAAAACACACATTCAGCAGACTGGGAGTTTAGAACTGCGTTGGTGTTTATTATCTTCATAACTACTGGAGAAAGGCAGAAGCCTACTAGGAAGTGTCTTTGGCAGTTTGAGGACAACGCTAGCGGCATGCGATTAAAAAAAACACGTTATGCTTGGTCGGTCTTTAATTGCATCGCGATTAATGCGTTAACGTTGACAGCCCTAATGCTAAGTCAATATACAATATTTGCATACCAGATGTCAAACTGCCATATATGCCTGTAATTACGTGACATGCCATCTTCTGGTCAAGATATGTGCATGTCAAATACAGGTTCAATTGTTTGTTGTAATATTAATTTCTAAACATGCCACAATATTGATTTATTTCTAAAATACTCACATCAAGCCATGCCCGTAAAAATGGAATTTATACAGTAGCCTACATTGTGCTGTACAAAAGAATGCCACATGTTATTGATATTTGTTGTCAAAATAAAGGTGATGCCATACAATGTACTGTGGCAATGACATAAAGAGGGCACTATGCCAAAGCCCAAACTCTCTGTCACAACTGTTTGGACTTTAGCTGGTCTCGGGCTATCAAACTCCCAAATATTTTGTTATTTCCACAAATTCTGTCATGCACTGTAGGCCTATTGTTCTAAACTTCAGAGGTAATATGATAAAAATGTAGGCTACTCATGCAGTCATATAGGGTTGCACTTCAAGAATTTTAAGTAGGCTAAAGTGAATCTCAATTCATTGTATCAATTGTATTGTATTGGCTTCGATTAAATACCCCTGCCCCTAACACTCATGGGCTGTCTGCAGAAGTGTCGGAATGGACATTTATTATGACCGAAGCAAAATTTCGTTTTAGTCCCGGGGCCACTCCCCCGTGCTGGGCCCCCCGAACCGCAAAAAAAAACAGTTTTTCCTAAATAACTACCTGAACCGTGGCACTGAGGATGAAGAATCTTTTTATGGTATGTTGGTCTCAAGGGCCCACATCAACCTGGCCCATAATCACTCATTTGTGATTTGCACCCCCCCGGTAAAAAATGAAAATGCAATATCATTCTGCTTTAATCGCCCCTATCTTCAGTTAAGATGTTCTGCACCAAATTTTATGTGTATGATTGACCTGGCATTCTCTGGGGGTATGCCAAGTTTCGTAAAATTTCATCCATGGGGGGGTCTAAAAAAATTTAGGTTATGTGTACATTTAGTGACTGTACACTCATTGGCCTGTAGATGGCGGTGCACACATATACACATGCACATACACACAGGTACGCACATACTATCGGTATTAGAACGGCCGATACATAATTACAAATTCAGTAGGATTAAAAGAAAGCCAAATATTCATAATCATCATCATGGCTGCATTTCCAGTATTGGCGATAAGTAGTCGTTTGTCCACTAGATGACTAGAATTTTGTTGGAAGTTTAAAGTGGGTTGGAAAAACAATGGACGCTTCCTACAAGGACTGTAGTTTACAGCAGAGAACGTATAATAAGGATAGGACGATGTTCACATGAAATGTAATTCCCATTTCTTCTTGAAGCCGAAATAAATCTGAGAATGTTTATCGGACATGCTTGGTTTTTACTGCAGGTACGTTAATCTTATAATATCAATAAGGACCTAGGTACAATAATGTTACCGTTAGCGTTGGTTGAGTGATGGAGGCCAATTTGATTGCATTTGTAGAAAACTATAAATGCGGTTATACCAAGCAAATTGATAGCAGCACTGTAATTGTATCTTTCGACTGTCATTTGTTGCACGTGCTACAAAAATCATTCTGTGCAATGGAAGATTTACAAACGTTACACTGGTCTGATACAGTTTTGCCTATACATGCGTGAGACTGAGACGCCTGTTTATTTGTTTGAAGTGCGTGCAGGTGTGAGAGGGGAATCGATGTGCTTTTATTCCAGCTTGGTAGTTGTAGTCTGTGAGATTAAAAAGCACGTGTGTGTGAAGTATCCAAACAATGACACCTTCATTTCATTATGGCTGCTTTAGCAACACACCTTAAGCTACTGTGTAGTGGGTCCCATTTAGAAGTGGCTACTTCATTCGCGCTTTCCTTAACTCATGGAGCTGCGTGAATTTTATTACAACTTTTCATCAAGTTTAAGTCCGCTTGATACTGATACTGTAAGGCGTAAGCCATTGGTTTCCAAAGGAGATTTTATTTGTGTCGCCAGCATAGCGTATTGACAATTTTTGTTGTAAATAGGCCTACCTGTAGCTTAGGGAAGCTAACAGCTTTCTATTAGGATCTAGTTTGTTAGTTACAGTTTTGTCATAACTCCCTAATGCATTTTTGCATTTAGAATAGCCAGAGCGTGGATATCTCAATCGGAAAATTAAACAATATCGGGCGCCTATGGACTAGGCATGGGTGAACCCAGCCTGATCTGCCCGCTATTTATTTTTTGATTTCTTAAAAGATTGAGCTTGGTCTGGTGAAAGCCAGACAAGCCATGGACCTCAGTTACACAATGCAAGGGAACGTGAATCAGCCTATATTTGCACGAACAATAACGGACAACAGCTCTTCAACTTTGGCCTGTTAAAATGTGTATGAACAGTCTAGCGACGCATTTCATCAAGGCCCATTTGGACATGTCAGTTATTTGCACCACTGGTTAGATGTAAAACAGCATTTCGTTTCAGACTACTGTTACTTAATTTGTGCATTGACAATAAAGTATCACATGAACTAAAGATGACTAAAATCTTATGCAGAAGAAGAAACATTCACAAAAAATCCATCAATCCAAAAATGACCTTGTTTTTGATAGCTGTTGAAAACGACATGGAACTGACAGAGATGTTTTTGTTTATTTAATTTATTAATAAATAAATAAATACATATATAAATAAATAAAAATATAACATTATGCTGATACCTTTTGCTTTTCCCAAATACAATGTAGCCTACAGGTGTAAGTGACCTTTCATCAATCCAGTTGCAATGGATGAACTGTGATGAACTGCCCTACTTGTGATTGTTTTGAGATTTTAAAGGTTTTATAACAATGCTACAACTTCTTTGGCTATTCTACAATCTATTCACCTTTTCAGCGTCAGTAGGCTACTTTCTGTGCAGCCGCACACACACAGGCATGCCAAACAAGCATACACAAAAGTTTCAAGAGTGGGGGATGGAGTAAAAGATGTGTGTTTTATTTTCGCGGAAAGGATGTACAGGACTGAGCGGCGGTCATATTTTGTACCGCTATGTGGTACATCTAGTTGTAAAGTGTATAAGACAACAGAACTAGAACATGAAAAAAACAATCTCCGGCTAAAGAGAACCAGATTTCAAAGTGAATATGAGCTTGGAAACATAACCAAAACCTCTTTCAATCAGTACCCCTATCTATGAGAATGAGTCAAGCCAAGTGTAAAGCTTGTAGGGAGAGACAGTGCAATGCTGCACAAGTTATAATTCTTTAATGTCAAGGCGGAAAATATAGAACTGTAGATGGTGGTCTTTGGTGCTATTTGACTTCATTAATGTACCAGGTTGTAACACAAATGATATTTGACATATCACTATAGTTATTAATTCCATCCTCATATAACTGCTCTCTCACTTCTTTAGTGTTAGGGGTTAGTAACTAGTTAGTAGTAATAACTATATAATAGTCGTATGGCAAAGGTATGTTTTTCCCCATCCAAGCAGTGACACTCGGGTCACTCTAGTTGTAGAGTGTAAACCAACTGTACTGCTGTCTACACTGCACTATACAGTATATCTTGTCTTGTCTATGCACCACTTGTCTATACTTTGTACATCACATTCACATTTTCTGCTTTTTACACTTCTGGATAGACACAAACTGCATTTCGTTGTCTTTGTACTTGCACTCTACGTAATGACAATAAAGTTGAATCTAATTTAATCTAATCTTAAGGACCTAATTCACCTTTGAAGACCCTTACTACCAAAACTTGGTAGCATAAACTTTCACTAAAAAACATTGTTTCAAGGATGTAAAGCAAGTTACCGTCAAGAGCCTCCAAACAAGTTCAACCAGTCTCACCACCACATTCAGGAATAATACCAAATTCACAGCATGCCACAGGTAGTAGGTGAGCAAGCAGGCAGAAATATTTGAGACAGAGCATGAATGCTCATGTACTGTAAGGTGTTGGAGCATTCAAAGCTTACACCAATAAAAAGATGGCAAAGACAGACATACTCAGGGCGATATGCGGTAAAGGAGGCATGATTTTGTATGAAGATCTTGAGAACATGGGGCTGGAACCCCTGCAGGAGCTCAAAAGGATCATCTCAGAGAACCCTGACACATTTAAAGAGGTCTGTCTTGGCGGGCGAATGTTTGTGACGGCCAGAAGCAACATTTCTCTCTGCGAAACGCCAGACTGCTTGGGTTGTAAACGCTTGCACATGTGTAAAGGCTACATGTTAGGATCCTGTAATGATACTGGGTAAGAATAGATTTCATTTATCTGAGATTTTAAGCAATAGCATTCAACATTGCCAATGCGTTCATGACCCTTTCAGTTGTTTTTTTTATGAATTGGGTACCGTCTTAGTGCTAGTGCTTAGTGCACAGATATCAATTTTTCCATGGTGTTGCTTTTACTCAACTTTAAACAAGAAACTACTGAACGTGGCCAGGAGCTGACTGACTGCCATGTTGGATTAATGCCAGATCAGATATGAGAGAAAGGAAGTCATGCCACTGTCATCTGACTGTGTACACTGTATGTTTATGTTTTATGTTTTATTTATTTCTCACTCTCACTGACACCCATTTTAAAGTTTCAGACTGTAATGTTGCCTTGTATGATGTCTATACTCTGTTAAGATGGTAATTCCAATTTCTTTTTACTACTACCACATTTCTGGAGTAGTTATAGGAGTCATACTCAGGAAGTCTATGGTATTCTCATCCTCATAGTTTCATTATTGCTTTTTAAATTTACAAAATCAAATGAGTCTGTGATGGTGGTCTTTCAGACAGACATTCAGTGTGGCTTTAGTTAGAGCCTGCATTAACAGGGCATACACACTTGCTAAAGAAGCCTACTTGTTGCTCACGAAAGGATGCTTTGTTGTTGATGTTTGCTTCTTTGGTTGGCATGATTCTTTAGTTGGCCATTAAGGCTGCTGTCAGCACGTGTTGCACAGTGAAAGGGGATTTTACAGATCCTGGGTACAACATGTGCCGTATTTGCATCTGCCGTCAGCCAATCATGAATTGCTGTCTAAAAATCTCAAAACATTCCCGGGCTGGTTCCCCACATGGATTAGGCCTAGTCCAAGAATAAAAGAAAACTTCAATGAAAAGCTTTTAGTCTTCAGCTATACAGGCTTAATCAAAATACGACAATGGCTGATAATTACATTTATAATTTATTCACAGATGCCCTTTTTCTCATGATTTACACTCACCACATAATATGTGGGTCCTGAAACAGTTTGGCTTAAAAGGATTGAAGGAAAACGAGATATCTGTACTGCTATTCCAAGATGAGCCACCACCTCAACCACCTCTTAATTTATCACCTAAACCACATCCTCACCAGGACCCTCCTCAACCAGCTCCTCGTCTGGTAAGGCCAGAGAGGCACATACTCTTTTTTAATTGTTTTAAACTTTCTTGCTATTTTTGTACACAGACTTTTCGCCAAACCTCTTGGCATCCCTCGCCCAACATCACTGTCGGAATTAATCCACCTTCTCTCACACACCATTTGTACCAACCTACTATATTGAGTGGTAGATGGTTAAAGAAAGTATAAACCTGCCTGATAAGACCAGGCATAGGGTCACCTTAGCTTTAGTCAGTTAGCATTTGCTATTATGGCATGGTTTGTTTCAGTGATGCAAGAGTGTGTGACCAATCAGTGTACAGTTTTGTCCACTACTATGGTCATCAGTCAGTTACTTCTTATGCAATGATGTGGTTTTGCTTCTGCTACATCTATAATTTTATTTATATAAACTATATGTAGATCCTCAGTGTATATTTGAGCTACTGACCTATGCCATTTGTATTATTATCTTAAATAGCAGATGCCCACACTCAGCAATTCAGCAGCCAATGCTTCTGTTTTTCAGGCGAACCAAAACAGTTCAGGTAAGGGTGTCCAATTAAAATACACTATTAAAAAGATGTGTATTCTCCAAATGCTCTACAAAGAAACATATGCACACTAACTTTTTATGCACATTGTGCTTGTAAAATGTAATACATAGTATTTACAATTCTAGATACCTTTTTGCAATAAGGTTCAGAAATAACAATCTTATCTTCACTTTCGCAATCTTCAGGGAGTGATGGCATTTGTCAAATGCATCTTATTCATCGCTGCAGTGTGGAAGGTATGCTGCTTCTTTGGCGCTACAACTAGGTCACTTTGGCAACCTGTCAGCCTTCTTTACAGTAACTCTGTAAAATATTATGTTATCTTATTCACTTTGCAATATGCCCTCATGTTCTGTACATTACTTAAGCAATATAGCACGAGTGAGAGTGGGGTTGGTCATGGATATTCCCACGGCTGTTGTTGCCTGCGCCACTCGGCCTCCGGCCTCGTGGCTACGGCCTAACAACACCCGTGGGAATATCCATGACCAATCCCACGATCACGAGTGCTATATTGGTTTTATACAACAATTCTACCACAAACTAAATAATCTGAAAACACCCCAATATTGTTTAAAAATGTTAATTTCGACATCGTTCTTACGCATCAAAAAACAGTTTCCTTTTCAATAGACAGCGTCTTGGTTGCTTGGTAACCAACATTCCAGATCCTTCTTTACGGGTCTTTGTAGTTTACGTGTCTTCTTGAAAGAAATGTTGAAGGCTGAAATCACATTCATATCTAGCTTTGCTGCATGCATGTTACAAGGACACTGGGCCATGTTATGTAAGGGACATGGTACTGCAAAAAAGCGGAAACATAGCCTACATTGCAGAACCACTCAACTTTATTAATTTATGGTGAATAAATGTTACACTACTGTGCACAGCCCCATATGTTTTTCTGACACGATGCTAGCACGTTAGCAGCGGTTAGCTAACTATGCTAACGTTAGTTATCTACAAGTCTCCTCCAAGTGACAATCATATTATAGGCCCTACATCATGCTGGCAATGCTGAGCAATCCTCGTTTATCTTACTTACATTGAGTTGACTGTGTAGCTTAATCCACAGATGTGGTGAAGCACTGTTTCGTTATGGTTTGCTAAGGAGTAACCCATTGCTTAAAATAGTGGAGAGCTGGGATGAGAACATTGTGTCAAATCTTCGCATTGTATCGCGGAGTGATTTATTATTAGCTGTGCAAAGTCTGAGTTGAAATGTCCAGGGATATTCCAACTCATGGAACGTCTCTCGGCCAATCAGAAACAAATAAATAGTTCCATAGAACCCAATTGTTGTATAATAAAAGTTAATTACTGGACTTGGGGCAGTCTCTCTCTCTGACAGTCTGTGTGTGTTTGTAAACCCTATAGCTTGATTCATTTTATTGGTTCTGAATGAAAAACTATGTGTGCCTGCGTTTAAACCCAATTGAATTAGGCCAGTGTGATAAGGTCCACAGCAGCATGCCCTACCAGTGGCAGAGAAGGGTGGGTAAACAATGGAGAGCTTTTCCAAACAATGAAGAAATAGAGAAAGACTACTGCAACCCTGTCAAGACAAAGCAGTAAGTCTAAATCTGAACTCCATCAGTATGTTACTGCAGGGGTTGTTCATTTTTACTTCAACTTCCTCCCTCCTACAGAGTGTCTTTTACCAAACCCAGTTGCATGTGACTGATCTCATTACTGCCACTCTTGATTGATAACACTGGAATGTCACCAATCCTAATATGCCTTCATTGAACATGGTGAATGTCTGATGGAGCCAACCAAGGGTATTGTAACTGCATTGAAGTCAATCATGTGATCAGGAGGCAGGGATATATGGAATATACTGTATACAGTATGTCAGGAAGGGGGATTCCAGGGAGAGCCTGTTATTGTAACATCCATGTAACATCCCTGTTGTGTTTTAAAGTGACGGCACCCCACCTGTGGACTTTGACCTGATGCGTTGTGGGTCATCTGAGGTGCGCCGCCTGTCCGTAACATCACCAGAGTTTCACACTGTCTCGCTGCTCGTCACAACGTGGGCCTGGTACTGGGAGTTTGCAGAGGACCAGTGGATAGAGTATGCTTCACCTGTAAGGAGTCAAGTCATAAACTACCCTTAACACTATCATGCTCATTAGATATTAAATGTTGTACTATACTGTATGTAAGAATTGTATAGTTTCATAATATTATAATAATAATCTTTATTTATTGAGCACTTTTCTAAAAAACAAGTTTTAGAGCAAAACAAGCAACAACAAAGGCAAAATAAAACCCTTGAATAAATAGCTACTATCTTGATGGGGTAGGCTACTATTTACTGTGCTCATTAGATCCTGTGTCTTTATACTTTGGCAATGTAATTTCTTTTGCAGGAGGGCAAAGCAGACAATTTGAATATAACAGGTGAGAAGCTGGAACGAAAATATCAAGAAGGAGAGCCATTCGTTCAGTTTGCCCGTGGGGAGAACAGGTACATCCTCAGTTTTAAGGGTGAGTGTTACTGGTGGTATGCTAGTCATCATTATGGTGAACAATATATACTGTATATCTGTATGGTTCATAAAACTTTAAAGTGCTTGTTTTCTTCTTTACCTAATACTCGTGTCAACTTCTTTGTAATGTTCCTCTCACCCCCCACCCCCTTTTCAGATATGATTCAAACCAATCAGATCACAGAAATGAAAAGGCTAGTTAGAAGACGTCCAGTGTTGATCTCACCGGCAGAAGTACAAAAAATCTGGTAAACCATACACTCAACACAACAACTGACTACCTATACAGGGTCTTTTGAGAGAGGATCCTTTTGAATCATTTTGCACAAGCTAATTAGGTGGCCTTAGCACAAATACATGTGTTGTTTAAGTGTAGAAAGTAGGAAAAAAGGAGAAGAAAATTATATGGAGAGATGTTAAATTCCTGGTGATAGAGGATTTCTTTAAGGATTCAATATAAATAGTATTTCTGCGAATGTAGTCAAATTCATCTAAAAGAGAATTCTGGCGATTTTTCAGATAGATCGGTGTTTCTCGAGACTGTCGTTAAGAAAGAAAAAAAAACCCTGAAACAATCGCCCTTACAGAAATTTCAGGATTCTGGTAAACAGTTGCTGCAAATTTGCGGCAAGGTCATATTTTCACATGTAAATTAGGTTTCTGGCAAACAGTTGTGGTTAACTTTTGGCAAAGTTACAGCAAATTTGCAGCAATGGCATATGCAAATTAGGTTTGCCACCAGAAGTTCACTGGAAGTTTGCCATTATTGGCTAAGTTTGCTGGCAAATCACCGGCGAACACATTTGCCACTTCTCATTTGTTGCCAGAACTTTGCTGGAAGTTTGCCTGTAGTGGCCAACATTGGCAAACTTCTGGCAATATTTTCTAGTGAACTCATTTGTTTCTCACAAATCACCCACATGTTTGCTGCAAATCTGCTGCAAACAAATTTAATTTTTGTAAGGGCGGCTCTATACCTATCTAGAGTTGCTACAGCTACAGTGTTACATTCTGGGGGCATATTCATGAGCTCCCATGTTCATGCCCCTAGAGTGAAGCACTGTAACTGCCTGGCAGCTCTAGCCGTTGGTTGCAGCAACTCCAGCTAGATAGGTTGTTTTCATTTGTTTCTGAAACGACAGTATTCGGTGAAATTGAGAAACAGAGATTGAGAAACAGAGATCTGTGTGAAAAAAAAATAAAAAAATTATCTTTTAGTTAAGCTATCATAAAAAAGTTGCATTGTAACAATGCACCGAAATGAGGCACCGAAATCCACGTTGTTATTCGATGCAGTTACTACCGTTTGCGTCGGCACCGGTGCCATATTAGAACCGTGTTTTGGTGCCCAACCCTAATCAGATTACAAAAATCAAGTAACTGTAATCAACCCAGATTAGGCCTACAAAAAAAAAATGTGTAATCAAATTAAAGTTAATCGCGTTTTTGTATTTTGCTCTGATAGCAACACATCCAAATACAGTTAGCTAACATAAACACTGGATGTATTTCAGAGGGGTGCACCACATAGGCGAGTGGACAGTGACAGCTTGCATGAGCCCAAGCAGCTTACTTTAAAGATATCACGAGCTCCTGTCAAAATCTAGCAGACAGTGTTGCCAATTTAGCGACTTTTGGCCGTCTCTGGCGACTGAAAAGTATATCTAGCGACTGACAACAAATCTGGCGACTTTTTCATGTGTCTGGCGACTTTTGTTTTCTCTATGCGTTATCCTTCGGTTTGCCCAGGCTGACTGCAGCAGCAGCTTAAAGCGCGAGAAAAATCTTCTCGCAAAGATGCCAAACTCTAACCTGACCCTAGCCAGATGAATTTCGTTCCGTTTAGCTCTGCCTAGCTTCACTCACATCCATCTGGGACCTCTTCCATTGAGAGTGATTAATGCAACCGACTTTATGGTTCAGCCAATCAGGACACAGGGCGGGAGTTTCATAGATGTGACATAGCGTAGAAGCAACTGTGACACTGTTATTAGCGTCACGGGTTGGCTTCGATGTGAGTGGTTGAAGTAGCACGTCAATAGATGACGGACAAGTGGCTTATTCAATCATATGCAAGCATTTTTTGATTAGGCCCAGCCTTCTGAAGCAACACTTCAATGGATCGGTTCCAGATGGATGAGTGGAGCTAGGCGGAGCGAAATTCATCTGGCTAGGGTCAGGTTCAACAAACTCTGTTTCGTTGTTGAAACGTCAGAAAATCTCCCCTCTCATGCCTGTTTCGTTAGTGAATTACATCGCGAATTTGCCCAAAGCGTTGCCCCATGATTATAAAAGGAATGACTGGCCTATATAGTATCAGCCCATTTTATCACAAGGAAGTAGATGTTCTATAGATCTAAGCTCAGACAATGCTCATTGGAAGGTGCAGCAACTTCGGCTGAAATTACAACAAAAGAGTCAACGAGACGAGAGCAATGACATGATGACAGGGAAACAGGGACACGCTTGCCAGCATCGTTCAACAATTGAACAAAGGAAGTAGGCTAGCCTGCAACTTCATTCACAAGCAAAGCAGTGAATGTTAGTAAAACCTATAGCATTTGTTTAGGCTATGTAGGCCTAGATTCAATGTTGTCAATGCAAGTTGATGCAGGACTGTCGGCTGAATAAAAAAAAAAAAAAATCTATCACTCTGTCCGAGTGACATTTAAGCCTATATTATGTAGCCTAAATATATCCAAATTATAGGCATTGCCGTAAGGGTACATTGCGTGTAGGCTACCCTATGGTCACATTATAATCAGACTTCAAGCAGTGCAAAGCAGATGCAGCAGTGAATAGGTTGGAAATGACTGCTTTTCAGCCACCTGATGCTAGTGTAGTCTAGATGATAGGCTACAGAAAGTAAAGTGTAGCCTATCAATAAATATACAAGTATATTAAATCAAATATATTTAAACTAGGCTCTTATTAAAGCTGCCCATATGAGTATGAGAAACGCAAACAGGAGTAAAAGGGAATTGAAGGGCCATTACCGTTTTTTTTTTTGGGGTCAGGGGTCCGACGTGCTGACGTAATTAATATGCAAATTAGCGCGTGGCGTCATCTAGCGACATTTAGCGACTTTTGGAGCTGGCTTTAGCTACTTCCAGTGAACTTCATTCGAAATAGTTGGCAGTGGGGCATAACTACACGCAACCAAAAGGCTATGAAACAACATCAACAGTATACCTTACACAATATCCTTGCTAATGCGCTAACTGGCATTTATTTGAAATGTTATCAGCAAAGTTGTAAGGTGAATTCTAAACAACGCAATGGCATGATATTAATCTTTAATGTGCATGAGGCCCATATAGCAGCATCACAATGAATATGAAGATCATGTTAAAAGTTAGCTGGCAAAAACATAAATAGGTTACATACCTGATGTCACTGAGCTGTCAAAGAGGCTAAGGAACCATCTCGTAGCCTACGTTATCGCTAATCAAACTCAGCTAATGGGTGTTAGCGCATAGCCATAGTTGCTGTTAAAATGCCTACTACTAGCGCTGGGAATCTAAACACTTCAACACCGACATAATGTAGCCTAATATGTTCAAAACTATTGCGTGTTATGGGGGAAGACATTAAATTTCTTGAAGCATTTGGGAACACACTGAATTAACTGGAAAGTAGAGTCCCTTTTAGATAGCTTGCTTGCAAATGCCGTTGTCCATGACTTGGCAGTTCTATGGCAAGCGGTTTTAACATACCTTATGGTAAACCGCCTACACTGGGTAAACTTGAAAGCAGAGCTTACCATTGTGTGTGCATCCATGGAAAGCTGTTTTAACATTTAAATGTATTATGTGAGCAATGAGATTATTGATAGTAAATTGAATATAACAGTTTAATTTCATGTTCAAATTTGTATTATCAATAAAAAAAAAAAACAATTCATGCTTTAGACCATTTTAATTTAAAAACAAAGTACCGGTTCAGGCACCGTTTCGGCACCGGCACCGTTTTAAAAGTAGGGGAGAGCCGGGAACACTTTTTAATTAAACGCAATTTACAAAGCCATCGTACCACACTGAAATCTAATATTTGGTCACTAGTAACCTACAGTACATCTGTCCTCTGTCAAATACAGATGCATTTTCAGCTTTGAACAAAACCGTTCAGGAATTATTACAACAAAAGTGGGACGTGCGTAATGTTTCATTCGTCCCTCCTGGTCGGGACAGTTGAAACAACATAAGGGGACGAATGAAACATACAGTTTAAGCCATATAAACGTCCAACAACTTAGACATTTTACTACATATCATGAATGGTACTCCCAAAAGGTTTTATTTTAGATAGATTGTTGCAGGGCTATACGTCTTTGTGCATGTCTGTTAACAACTCATTGCCATCATCGTGAAGCGTGTATGAAGTGTTTTTTGAAATATCATGCCCTGTGGATGATTCTGCCATGTTTATCGCTAGAACAGTAAGCTTTCCTATTTATATCATGTTGATATTGTTGAAAATGTCGTTCACTAGGTTTTTACGTGGGTTAGGCCACTGCATATCCAAATAAGTAGGCTAACGACCCACCTGCCGTCAGTCTCCATAGGATAACATGGGAAAACTCGACCCCCTACCTGGTGGGCCCAAATGTATTTTCATCTTCCTAAAACTGTTTTTCCATGTCTCACCTCCATAGATGATTGTTTAAACACAGATATTTGTGCATTTAATTAAAATACATGGAGTTACAGCCTGGTCAGGACGATTGAAACACGTGTTTCAATCGTCCCAACACAGACATATGTCACTATAGCTTGTTTTGCTTTCCATGTAAACAAGCATGCGATATGAAAGTCTGGGATTGTAGAGAACACTAAATGGTCTACTGAATAAGCATTAAGTCAAACCTTTAAATGAAAAACACTCATTGATAATCGAAAAAATGTAACCGCTAATAAAGTTTACTTTTGCACATCAAAACTTGTTTATCGCCAGTAACTCCGTGATAAAATGACAGAGCAGGAAGATATTTGGCTGATAGAAGGAGGTTAACATGCTCTATGTTTTGACCGAAGGACGTCGGTCTATCATCATTACACTCGGAGAAAACTGGATTGTTTCATTCGTCCCGTGTTTCAATCGTCCCGGCTCTCCCCTATTGATTTAGCATCGGTATCGGTTAAAACCCAAACGATACCCAACCCTAAATCTGATATAATCCAGATTACATGTAATCCCTTACTACCCAACCCTGCTAATCATTATCACTTTTTCAGTTTAAAAGATCTATTGAATAGAGCCTTGTTTGGACGTGGTTAGTGAGGTTCCCCCTTCACTGTGAAGCGCTTTGGGTGCCTTGAAATATAAATTCAATGTGTTGTTATTGTTTGTTTTTATTTCAGTGAAAAATATGCCAAAAGGATACATTCAAACTTTCTTAGTTCAGTCCCACAGCACTGGAATTACTCCCTGCTGCCTGGGACAGGATATGAGGTAAGGCCTCTCCAACATGGATGCCAGGAACACCCATTTCTGGAGTATTTCTCTGTTCAATAAGAGCTTTCATATACTCACAGGCCCTGTGTTACACCCAGTGCATAAAGGGGCCTGGTGTGACGCAAGTGTTTTGCTAGTTTGAGCTCAGCACAATAATTATTATTCCGCCAGGTGCCCATGTAACAGAGGCTAACTGAGCTAGCATGCTAGTTGCGCGTGTAAATCCTCACACCCCTAACCTTAAGAATGCTTCTAACCGCTGAGTTGGAAGCCTGGGCTTTTAGCTCAGTGGATAGAGCGTTCGACTCCCATGCCGGTGTGTGTTGAGGTGGTGGGTTCGAGGGCCGTGAGCGGCAGACGAATTACGACCTCTGTTACACCCATGCTATGTGAACCTAGTGCACCCAAGGGCGTATCAATGAAAAAAGCAAGGTGTGGTCAGGTGCATAATCACAAATTCCTATTTTGACGCGACTGACCAAGAAAAAACAGGTCTAAATAGTTAAATGTGGCGTGGTTCAGTGTTATTTAAGGGGCGCACCGTCAGGAAGTCTAACTGCTCCAGTGGCGAAACCTTAGTAACAAATCTCTGGCAACGCAATGCGAAGACTGCTGGTGTGCTTGAATAAATGTCCTTAGGATTTTTATACTGTCATTCAAATATTCAGGCTATATTTTTGATTGTAATCCCTTGTCAGTCAGTAGTGAATGTAAAAAACAAAGTGTAAGACTTTGTTTAGTCATTGCAAGTTCAAATACTAAGCAAGTGCTGACATGTGTATACTCTGCTTGTCACACACACACACGTTTTAGCAAAGGAAGTTTCAGTGGAATTCTGCTGTTGCATACACGCTCACAGGTGCAAGCAGATTCCTTTTGCAGAGATGCGCTCATTCGTCACCTGAACGCGCCGGTTGATTTTGTGTTCCTTGCTCTCAAAGGGAATTGCAAATGTCACTATCATTAATTTAATGGATCCATTTAATGGATTAAAACACACCCATGATTGATTAAGAAACATAACAACAACGCTTTTAAACCATGCACCTGGCATCTCACCACTTATTTTGCCGTCAAACTAGCAAAAGTGGACTGGACGCGCCCTAAATGTCATATTATTATAGTTTGTTTGTGAAGGTCAAGTGTCACAGAAAGATTCCCCTGTAGAGGAAAAAGTTTGTGAGACCAAACAAATTCCATTGTATGCTTGATGAAACAATTTTGACCTATGAAAAGTCTCTATTAAACCACAGAGAATCAAGTTAGAGACTTCATCCCAAGATTACAGGCGCATCGTCAGTCAGTTCAACCAAACCATGATGAGGTGTGACATCCTAAGTATTGAGAGAATACAAAACCTGAAGCTCTGGAGGTTTTTCATGTTGTACGTATACCTTTCATATCAGTGGCACTTGCTCTTGTGGGTTTCCAATGTCATATTTATTTAGTCCAGTTTGCTTTTCAAATGCTTGATATATCCCTTATACGTTGCAACCAACATACAGGTGCTGGTCAAATAATTAGAATATCATGAAAAAGTTGACTTGTATAATGTATATATTCATTCCACACAGACTGATATATTTCAAGTGTTTATTTCTTTTCATTTAGATGATTATAACTGACAACTAATGAAAATTCCAAATTTAGTATCTCAAAAAATTAGAATATTGTCAAAAGGTTCAATATTGAAGACACGACACCTGGTGCCACACTCTAATCAGCTAATTAACTCAAAACACCTGCAAAGGCCTTTAAATGGTCTTTCAGTCTAGAACTTGTCCAAAAGACGACCACTGACACCTTGCACAAGGAGGGCCAGACACAAAAGGTCATTGCTAAAGAGGCTGGCTGCTCACAGAGCTCTGTGTCCAAGCACATTAATAGAGAGGCGAGGGGAAGGAAAAGATGTGGTAGAAAAAAGTGTATAAACAATAGGTATAACTGCACCCTGGAGAGGATTGAGGATGGAGAGGAAACAAAACCCATTTAAAAAGGGGAGGGGAGGGGAGGGGGTTCACAAAGAGTGGACTGCAGTTGGAGTCAGTGCTTCAAGAACCATCACGCACAGACGTCTGCAAGACATGGGTTTCAGCTGTCGCATTCCTTGTGTCAAGCCACTCTTGAACAAGAGACGGCGTCAGAAGCGTCTCACCTGGGCTAAAGACAAAAAGGACTGGACTGCTGCTGAGTGGTCCAAAGTTATGTCCTCTGATGGAAGTAAATTTTGCATTTCCTTTGGAAATCAAGGTCCCAGAGTCTGGAGGAAGAGAGGAGAATCCATGTTGCTTGAAGTCCAGTGTAAAGTTTCCACAGTCAGTGATGGTTTGGGGTGCCATGTCATCTGCTGGTGTTGGTTCACTGTGTTTTCTGAGGTCCAGGGTCAACGCAGCCGTCTACCAGGAAGTTTTAGAGAACTTCATGCTTCCTGCTGCTGACCAACTTTATGGAGATGCAAATTTCATTTTCCAACAGGACTTGGCACCTGCCCACAGTGCCAAAGTTACCAGTACCTTGTTTAAGGACCATGGTATCCCTGTTCTTAATTGGCCAGCAAACTCGCCTGACCTTAACCCCATAGAAAATCTATGGGGTATTGTGAAGAGGAAGATGCGATATGCCATACCCAACAATGCAGAAGAGCTGAAGGCCAAGAGCAACCTGGGCTTTCATAATACCTGAGCAGTGCCACAGACTGATTGACTCCATGCCACATCACATTGCTGCAGTAATTCAGGCAGTAATTCAGTAATTAGTCTTAATATTCTAATTTTCTGAGAATTTGGGATTTTCATTAGTTGTCAGTTATAATCATCAAAATTAAAAGAAATAAACATTTGAAATATATCAGTCTGTGTGTAATGAATGAATATAATATACAAGTTTCACTTTTTGAAACTTTTTTTTTTTGAATGGAATTAAATGAACTTTTTGATATTATTCTAATTATATGACCAGCACCTGTACTGTATTTGTCTTACACATGGGCCTGGGTGTTATCTATGACAGATACAGTACATTAGTACTAGGGACATCCCTTTCCCCATCCCTTTACAAATGAAAGCTACGCCCATGTGTTTGTGATATAGTAATCAGTTATCTGAGGGGTTATTTAAACACATGTAATCGTCGCTAATAACAGTGTGTTTCAGACAGAAGAATCAAATTAAGAATGACACTGGGAAGAACGACCGTGTGGAACGGCTATTTCATGGCACTGAATCAGAGTACATTGATGCCATCTGTCATGGAAACACTGATCGCAGTTTTAACACCTTAACAGACACTCGCTTTGGGAGAGGTGCGTAAGTATCTTCAGTTACCATTAGTATATCTAGATAATTATCTTGAGTGTATTATAAACAACACAATAATTTGTAATAACTTAAAAATATTTGAACTTTTAAAATGATACATGTTCACTTCCAGGATGCTACTTTTCAAAAGATGCCTCATATGCCAATGAGTACACAGACAAACAAGGAGTGAGATTTCTGTTTATGTGCCAAGTGACGGTAGGAAACTATGCCTTGGGACAACCAGATTATTACAGGCCTCCCTTCAAGGATGAAAAGAAAACAGTGTCCTACGACAGCTGTGTGGATGATCTTGCACGGCCAAGTGTTTATGTTGTCTTTGAGAAGAACCAGACTTATCCTGAATTCCTAATTAAGTACAGAACTGAGGATGACCAGACTTATAGAGAGGAACCACATGTTCAGGTAGAATCATTCTATGAAACCATCGATATCCAACCTAATGAACAATCACAATCACAATCATTCTATGAACCCATCGATATCCAACCTCAGCCAGTGGAACATCAGACTCCTCCCCCTAAGCCCAGATGTTGTGAAGATGTCTATTGTAATTGTGAAGTTCTTTTGGACTGCTGCTCCCAGCTGTATAAAATAGTGTTAAGGTTGGAAAGGAAAGATGCATGATGGTCATTATGGTATCCATTTGGGGTGCAATTCATGAAGGTTCAGTGGACTGCACTCTTGAAGTTTAAGACAGGTTATGTGATGAGGATGACTGTAATTGTTAACAGAAGTTACAATTCATGTAATTGTTAACAGAAGTTACAATTCATGTTGTTATTAAGACTAACCAGGCCAGCAAACTAATTTACTAAGATTGTGCAATGTGCAGTCTAAACATAACCTGATAAGGAAAAGTGTATACTCTCCTTGAATACTTACAATACATTCTATATATATAATTCTATAATAACTTGAATGTCTATACATGAATATCTATTCAGGAAAAATGTTTTACTGTATTCATATTTCTATGAGGCTTTAGTATTTTCATTTAATTACAGTATTTATTTTTATTGTTTTCTGACATGATTATTGTTTGTATTTAAAAAAATTGTAATGACATGCCCATACATTATGTTGTATGTTTTATGTACTTTTATCTGCACTATGTTGTCTTGTCTTCATGTTAAAAACTTCTTCGGTATTGTTTATGTGCATCATTTTCTTCACAGTGCAATTATTTTCCACATTGTTCTATCTTTATTTATATCAGTACTAGTAGCAGATCTTTTTTATTAGTGTGCATGCGTGTGTGTGTGTGTACTTTGCACTTTCCCTTTGACTTTTCCAAGACACAGACAACAGACAGGTAACAGACAGTGCAGCATCTTTTAGCAACACAAAAGAGACACGGACCAACAGGTATTTTCCTTGCTGATTAAACTGATTTGAATTTGTATAGTCTGCGTCATGGGCATGTCATTGGACTACGGACTTTCTACAGGAAAGGGTATGGTTTTTACGGGCATTGCAATACTGATAATGATAACAGAGATATTTGTAAGCGTGCAATACCTTTTCTTCCGGGACTGTTGACTGCTTTCCTGTTAGAGAAACAAAAACTAGACAAACCAGTCAGGGTTATACTCAAAGTAACTCAACACTCAGTACAGTAGCTGTGTTCAAATACAAACTGGAAAATACAATGGCAGTGGGTACCGGTAAGTAGGAATTTAACAATTTCCAATATGTTAGTTTACATAAAAGATTAATGAAAATGTAGGAAATAGGCTAGATACTTTTATCTGCCCCTTCACGGGCATTGATTCCGCTGTCTAAGTAGCGATTGCTATCTACCTTAAAATACCATTCATATATCATAGATATTGTTCTCCTACAGTAAATCATTGTTCTTTCATGTGTTTTAATCAGACATTCAGGTTCTGTAAAGTACTTTGTGGTATCAAGCTTTTTGAGAGTTATATAACTACAATTATTACCACATTTTGTGATTTTAGATGGACCTTCTCATCTGATGCTTTTTTTTTAAAGAAATTGTATTTTTGAAATTGATAACAGAAATGTTCCTATGATGTTAGTACACATGTTTAAACTTTCCTCAATGACCTAATATGATAATTGGTCTGTGTGAGGCTAAGCTGATGGACATGAATCTTTCAACAGGTGATGAAATCTGTTGCTTGCATCTTATTGGTCGCTGCAATGAATGTGGTAAGAATGCAGATTAGTGGTTAATAACAATGATATACATGCACTGTTGCCATTATTATTAGTTTATGTATTAAGTGTTGTAAGGCCAGCAATTTGCATACCTAAACCAGTAGAAAGGTATCATATTGACAAATACCTTTGTAATCAACAGCACCCCTGTTTATGCATACATATGCAAACTAGAAAGTCACTATTTTCAGCTGCCATTTGGTCTCGGTTCTTGTCATTCTTTTGTGGGCCTAACTCAGGAAAATACCTGAACTCTAACTATATTTGTCAAAAGAGAAATTATAATCTGCTCGTATCTGACATCATTTTAAAAGTCTCCATGCGAGAAATACAGTATTGTCAGTTGTAGAACAGTAAAGTTAATGCATATGATGTTTCCGTAACCTGGGATATTTGATGCCCTCTCTGATGAGATGCTCCCACAACCCCCCCTCAGATAAGAGTGATGCCCTGGTGATTCCAGGGGAATGCCGTCTACAGTGTATATGTTAATATGTTAAAGGAACCATTTGTAAGATTGTGGTCAAAACTGGTACTGCAATCACTTTCAAATTACTGTAGAGCGGTGTATCCCCTCCCCCTCCCCCCTGACTCGAGGTTGCCAACCCGGATGCCAAAACACTACTGACTTCGTGATTAGTAGATAGGTTGAGGGTGGCGCATCAGGCCAAAACACAACATGACATAACAAAACACAACATCAACATCAGTTGAGGGCTGCAACTTCACTTTTTAAAAGGCAATATCCTGGCCGGACTACTGTTGTCAGTGATATAAGTATTTGAAATGAACATGATTTCTTAATGTCTAGTAAAATATCAGGGCCATTTTATGATTAATTGAAACACATTTCTTACATATGGTTCCTTTAAGTTTTTCTTTCTCTTTTTACTTTCTCTTTTCTCTTCTCTTCTATTCTGCCTGCTCAACTCTTCCGGAGGAGGCCTTGCTCTCTTTGGCCTCTCTCTCTCTTTCTCTTTCTCCTTTTGTTTTACCTGATGTATTTAATATCTAACTTGATTTATAATTTGTTAAGGTTATGTTATTGTTATTTAGTTAAGCTTATTTTGTTCTTTTGTTACTTTGTTACAGTATATTGACTTATCTGAGTTTTACCTTATATTCAATGTTAAGTGATGTTTACAGTTAAGCTTATGGTTTATTTGTTAATAAATCATCATTTTACCACCATTTACATATCTCTCCTTATATGCCATGCCACTACTCTGCTACTACTTGATAATTATTGGTCAAAACTTTAGGGAGTCAGATTAATCGTAGTTTCTCGTAATATTTACCACTGCTTCACCGCTCTGTCCTGTTCAAGACACATTCAACATAAAATTTACAGTGTCCTTATTCCAGGAAACATTTATTGCCAAAGATGGTTTGACAAGAATGATTGGGCCTCTTCCAGAAGTGAAACGATATATTTCATGTGACACCTACAGATGCAGTATGTGATAAAGTTCATAGCCGCACACCTTACCTGTGGCAGATCTGGAATGATGATCAGTGGAGCTCTCTCCCCGATAATGAAGAAATAGAACGAGACTACTGCAACCCTGCCAAAACAAAACAGTAAGGGATGTAATAGACAATTCGTTATACACTTTTCATTATTCTACTTCAAGTTCTTTACTTCTTAAACTTTTTTAAGCTATTGCCATTTTATACTTTACAATTATTCTTTGCTTTTGTTTCATTATAAAGCACATTCAGTTACAGTGTGTATGAAATGCACTATATTAATAAACTTGCCTTGCCTAGATGTTCTCTAACTGCATAATGAAAGTAGATTGCAGACATCATTGCCATTATTGCTTTTGTCTGAAGTGACGGAACCCCACCCCTATACTTCGACACAATGACCTGTGGATCGGCTACAGTTCGACGCCTTTCCATGACTACCTCAGCACTGCTCTCACTTTCCTCACTCATCACAAAGTGGGTTTGGTACTGGGAAGAGTCAGAGGACAGATGGAAAGAGTTTGGGCCACTGGTAAGTTGTAGGTTCTTATATATCATATCCCAGGATAGGTCATTTCATATCCTGATAATAATACAGTACGCCGTGGGGAGGCCGATGCAGTGGTTTTAGAAAAGCTAAGGGGTGTTACAGTAGGTATGATGCAAAGCACAGTGGAGCCTTACTACACATACTGTACCTTCAAAGTCAAGCACACAGCGACAATAATTAAATAATTTATTGATATAAAATTGCCGTTATTTCGCCAAGTGGCTTCAGTGGTAATGACTGCCAAGCACATCTGATGATGATGCAAATGCAGTTGCGTTATTCTCAAATAGTGATCTCACATTGGAGATTAACCTGTGGTTGAGGTCAGAGTCTGTTGACATTGTATCAATGCTAATTAGTTAACAGTTAGAATTGTGTCAGGTATTACAAAATGGACAATTAAAATAGTTTTACCATGTATGATATGCTACTACTATACTATACTGTACATAGACTGGATACTGTATGATACGATCACATCCCTTTTGGCAGGCTGGTGATGAGCAATCTTTATCCATCACAAGTGATGAACTGGAGAGGCGATATCTCAACAGTGAAACAACAGTAACATTTTCAGCTGGATATCATCAATATGAACTAAGTTTTTTGGGTACACCACATTTGTTATGTATATTTGTGGGGGGTTTTGCCTTTATTAAAATAAGACAGTGAAGAAATTGACAGGAAGCTAGTGGGAGAGAGAGATGGAGTGGAATCGGGAAATGACCCAGGTCGGATGTGCCACAGCGCCCCCACATTAATGCTATTTTGAAGATACACAATGAACTAGAGGACTATGAGGGACAATTTGATGAATGTATTACATTAGAATCATAGACTCTTTGATATGCTGTAGCCATAAACCTGACTTAACTTCCATGGAATGTGAAGCTTCTGATCATTGGTTCATAAAGTTGTGTGACCAACACCCCAACAGATATGCTTCAAACAAATACCATTACCCAAACACAGAGGCTCCTGAGAAGACGACCAGTGTTCATCTCAAATGCAGAGATCCAGAAAGCCTGGTGAGTGTGCCAACATTGAATCAATCAATCAAGTCAACTATCTATCTATCTATCTATCTATATCAAATACATATTGATGTGTGTTTTTTGTATCTCCAGTGACATATACTGCAACAAAGCACCACCTATTATCCCAGAGTCTTTGCCAGATTACTGGGACCCTCATCTATTGCCTCCAGTAGGATATGAGGTACTGCAGGTCCTAGCTCTAGCCTACACTTTGGTGGTGGTTAGTGAGATTCCCACTTCACTGTAAAGTGTGTTGGGTGCCTTGATACATAAGTGCAAGTTGTTGTTAAGTCATAAACCCCTGTTCTTGACTTACAATCTAAACTAAAGAGTTTGGTTTCGAAAGGTTTCATTACACTGACAAAAGAGTTTCAACACACTGAATACATAAAGGAAACTTCTAAAAGTATTGTCAAGACCCCTGATTGGTTGGTACTGGTTGAACATGCAGATTCACATTACAACCTCTCTGCACTATACTTTATGGGAATATATCATTTGTATACTCTTTTGTGTGTCTTTAGTATGTGATACACATTTATTTAGTTTCTTTCGCTTACAGAGAATCAAGCTGGACACAGCATCTCCAGAATACTCCAATGTCCTCAATCGCTTCGATAAAACCATGGCAGGTTGTAACATTTTGAGCGTTGAGAGAATACAAAATCTGGCCTTGTGGAAATTTTTCAATTTGTAGGTTACTATTTTTATCTTGTTTGTAAATAAATGAGTAACACTCATTTAAATTCAATTTATTTAAAATGATGCATATCATTTATGTACTGTAGCAACTAGCAAGTCACAATTTTTAAGGTTCAGGCCTCTCAGAGTATTATGTTGTGTATTAGCCTCAATGACCTAGTATCAAGTTGCGATTATTTGGTTTCAATGGATCCGATTGACATAATTACTTGCTCAATGACTTAGTCATGTAACAAGTTTTCCCAAGCAACTAGGCAACAACATCTTTAGTAATGATACAATATTGATACCATTGGCAGAAGGATGATATGGAAACCAAAGCTGGGAGGGATGTCCTGAGATTTCTCTTCCATGGGACTAAATCAGAGTATGTGGATGCTATCTGCCGTGAAAACATAGACTGGAGGGTGTGTGGCGAGAATGGAACTAGTTATGGCAGAGGTGAGTTTATGATGTTAAAATGAATAATCCTCTCTTCTAATACAGTATAACAAAGCAGTATGCAGTAGTACAGTATACTATGTAGTAGCAATCACTGAGTGATTGGTGGATTGAGATCAGATTAAGATATCTGCTCACATAAAATAGGAGCGTACTGTGTGGGATTATTGTTGTTTAAAGATATTGCTGTCTTTTTCAGGATCTTATTTTGCCCGAGATGCAGAGTACTCTAACCAATACACCGATTTGACTGGAACACAATCCATGTTCGTTTGCCGGATTTTGGTGGGAGACTTTACATTAGGACATCCAGATTACAACAAGCCTCCTTTCAAAGATGAAGACAAAACTGCAGCATTTGATAGCTGTGTGAATAAGATACAGAACCCGAGTACATTTGTTGTTTTTGAGAAGAATCAGATTTACCCAGAGTATCTTATTCAGTATGAAGAACCTGATAATCAGGTAGCACCCCCAGCTCAAGTCCCACAACCTGTTCAAATAGTGCCCCCTGTTCAAGTAGCTGTTGTGGCACAACCCCCTGCAGTTCCCACTCAGGGGTCACCACCTAAGTCAGACAGATGTGGCTGTTGCTGTGATTGTTGCCTGAGTTTTATCTATATTTTGTTTTGCTGCTGCTGCTGCTGTGAATAATAATGTATGTACAAAACCTGCTACATCGCTTCCTTAAAGCAGAAGGAAGGAAGCTGGCTGAGAGCCTTCTGCTGTTTATAGCCCATTGCTAGTGTTTCAGCCGCTTACTGTGCAGTTGAGAGCAGGGGTAAGACATGTACTGTTTTCTGGCACTAGATGGCGTCAGAGAAACATTAATTTCACAATTCAACCCCTGTCATACCATTCAGTCGTACTGTCAATGGTTAAGTTCTTAATTGTACAAAATAACACCAGGAAACTATGTGTTGATCATGATTTGCATAGTTAATATATATATGTATTTACTCTGTTGACATTTTAATGTTTATTTTATTCATTGGCAGAGAATCAAGCTAGAGACCTCATCTCAGGAATACTGTGACATTGTGAGCATCAGTGGTGGAGGAAGTATTGAAACTCAGTACTTAAGTAAAAGTACAAATACACAGAGAAATATTTACTTTAGTAAAAGTAAAAGTACCACAATGACAACCCTACTTAAGTAAAAGTAAAAAGTACCTGCTTTTAAATGTACTTTAAGTATTAAAAGTAAAAGTATTTGCATAATGATTTATTCTCTTAATATCTATGTTCTAAAAGGAAAAATCAGTATGGGCTGTGGCATTTTAATCTAGTTAGTTTCTAAGCTAGTTTTAGGTTATACTCGACTAGATAGTTTTAAGTTAATGCAATTGTGCTTACCATCTGTGGCCCATTACATTCTGACCTACAATTCTAGAGACTGTAATTCTGGTTATCTACTAGGGTGATCTGCTGAGTAATATCATTCAGCAAAACACGAGAGCCTGAAGTTTAACGGGGTAGACAGGGGAAACGTCGGGTGGATCGTAATGCCAATTATGCTGATTGAACAGAAAAGTTGCTGAGAAAGGTGTCTTTATGATTAAATTCAGTTTCACTTGCGCAGACGCATAGACATTGAATGAGCGCTGACGTTACGCCACAATTGTAGGCTATGCATCTTTATTTAATCACACACAATTAAGGAATATTTCCTAATCTGGAAAACGTTACGTCTTTTCCGCCACCGGTTCATTAATAGTCTACCATTCATTTGTGCCGCAAATGATCAGACGTGTGACAGAAGCATGGGCATAGCTTGTAACTTCGCTGATCCGCGGATAGCAATCTCATCGGAGAGGAGGCCCTAACGCTGCAGATAACAGACAGAGAAAGGCACAGAACACAGTTGCATGTACAGTGTAGCCATGGGTCTGGTGAATATAGCCTACCGAATGCAGATGGCTACAAGCTCACGCTTTGCCTGGTCTAGACTAGAAGCTTATGTTTCTAAGAATGCACGTAGCGCTCCAGAATCTTTGGTAGCAACCCCCGGTAAAACAAACGTGTTTGTCAGAGAGAGAAAAAAAAACTGATCATAAAATGTATCGTAAAAAGTAACGATGGTGTTGTAGAAATGTAGCGGAGTAAAAGTACAGATAATTGCTGTAAAATGTAACGAAGTAAAAGTCAAAAGTATGCACTATAAATTTTACTTAAGTAAAGTACAAATACATGGAAAATTTACTTAAGTACAGTAACGAAGTATTTGTACTTCGTTACATTCCACCATTGGTGAGCATAGAATTAATACAGCATGAAGGCCTGTGGATTGTTTTCCAAAATATAGGTACCATTACAACTCTAGACAAAGCTGTAACATAAGCATGGCTTATTTGTACTATTGTAAAATTAATTACATCTCTGTAAAGCTTTTGGGTAACACTTTATTTGAAGGGGTCTACATAAGGGTGACATGTAACCATCATAAGAATGACATGACACCCATGTCATGTACATTAATGACACATTATTGATGCTTATGACTGTTGTCATAATGTGTCATTCAGTTTTTAGAATGTCAAGTTAACATTGTTTGGGTATTATGTAACCGTTTTATGACAGTTACATGTCACCCTTGTGTAGACCCCTTCAAATAAAGTGTTACCAGCTTTTGTTAAACTTTGTCCTTTTTTATTGCTACTCCAGAGTGAAAATAACCATATCATATACTTTTTTTACCTGAAACAACAATGTGAGATCATTTGTTTTGTAGGCGGTGGGAAGTAATACAAATAAAAGTAATAAATAAATAAATAAATAAATAAATAAATACATTTACTTTCCTTCAAGGTTGGATTTTTCCTATTTTTATTTCATTGTGAGATTACAATAAATCACCAACAGATTATTTTTTATACCGGTTTTAGTCAACTTTAGCAGAGGTGCCAATAATTCTGGAGGGTACTGTATATATTTTATTTTATTTTTATAAAACCGTTGCCTGTAGGCATAATTGTACCATAATGGAAAACATTAAACTATGTATGTAAAAAAAAAAAATAATAAGGCATATTTGTTTAGAACATATTTTTATTTAACCAAAGACATACAAAACAGAATTATGTAGTTTTTACCCCATAATAAATCATTTTGCAAAAAAGCATCATATTCAACATCACAGGCAACATTGTACTATTGTGGAACACTATCATAACCAAATCATAATATCTTCATGTAGATGATTCATCGTGATTTAAATGTTTATTAAAATCAGCAGTAGTAAAGCAGTAGCCTGACATAGCCATACTCAGAATATGAGTCTGATAATGCTCCATTGGGACGTAATTATGGGGCGTATTTCAACCGATACAGGGGGTGGGAATGCCTCTGCACTCAATTGGATAGACCTAACCAATAGCAACGAAATAGCTTACCGTGAGCTGTAGGAAGAACACACAAACCATTCTTCTTCTCCACAAATGCCTTAACATTGTTTTCTGGTCTTTTGTAAAAGTTATTGTGCCGTCAATATCTCCTGCCCTCATTAGCGAAATCTAAGAGATACGTAGTAGGCACGAGTGTAGCACAAGATCCTGGACCCCTGCATAGGCAGTCCTGATGGGCCCCCATGTTCCTCAACCTAGGTTAAATAAAATATATTCCAGACTTTTCAGTATAAGTATATATACTTTTTTGATCCCGTGAGGGAAATTTGGTCTCTGCATTTAACCCAATCGGTGAATTAGTGAAACACAAACAGCACACAGTGAACACACAGTGAGGTGAAGCACACACTAATCCCGGGCGCAGTGAGCTGCCTGCTTCAACGGGCGGGCGCCGGGGAGCAGTGAGGGGTTAGGTGCCTTGCTCAAGGGCACTTCAGCACTGGTCGGGGCTCGAACCGGCAACCCTCCGGTTACAAGTCCAGAGTGCTAACCAGTAGGCCACGGCTGCCCACCGGTCAAGGGCCCTCTCTCCCCTTGGGGCCCCACCCTTTCAACAATAAAAACAAAAACAATGCTTGAACGTTCTATTTGGGCCCCAATCTACTTCCTCTGCATTAAGATAACATATGGAATGTTAAAAAGGAAGTCTTGTGGGGCCAACTATGATGCTGATAATGGAACTCTCTTGAAAGGGTCCATAATCAGTAGTGGTTTTACCCCCAGTCCGACGCCCCTGGTAGTAGGGTAGGCTATTAGGAAAAAACTGATAGCCTATATCCCCTCCGTTTTTAAAAATAATTCAGTTGAACACTGATATGCTACAAACATGTTATAAACAGCTGGGAAAGGCTGTTGAAAATCCCTGGAACAGGTGGTCAATCAGAGATTTCAAACGAACGAGGGAACAACATGTCACAATGCAACAGCGCTGTTTTCCCTTGATGAAAGTGAAACCACGAGTTTTCCCACATCTCAACTTTGGCCAAAACGCTGTTGCTCACCTGTCCATCATCGTAAAGCCCGATTTGATTGGTCCGCCAGATTTGGGGCGAGCATACAGTGGTGAAATTTACACTTTTCTAGGGAGAAAATATGATACCCATCCAAACGTTTGCATGTGCTGAAAGAAGGGTCAAAATAGCCGCCTGTGGGGCATGTGACCACTATTTAGCATTTTCATTGGTATTGAGTTTATCCAATTCTAAAGCAACAAATAACTTTTCCTCTGTCCCACGCATGCTATTTGTTTATCCAGCACCGGCTTAGCAAATAACAATGTCCACAGACAAGGTAGAGAAAGTTGCATGATTTTCTAAAGGTATGATGTATTGCGACATCAGATTCAAGAGTCAAATTTGTATTTTCTTATGTCTCAATCCATTGAACTACAGATCTGCCCGATATGGCAAACTTACATAGTGCGGTTATAGCCGATAGAGGGCCGCGAAGCGAATGCAGAAGTGTCGTTCACCCTGTTACAAGTTGATGAACCACTGAAACGATTTTGGAAACATTATTTTAAGGTACAAAAAACACTTTGGTGTTGCTTTAAGGGATGACTCATTTTATTTCAACAAGGCAAAATAGGATTACCATAGAGGGTTAAGAGAAAATAATTATACAACGTCTAAATCACACTTTTGAATGTATATTTTTCAGGATGCTATTTGCCCAGGATCAGACTACTCCAATGAGTTGTGTCGAGTTTTGGTGGGAGACTACACCTTGGGACGTAGAGGATATAGGCCTACTACGGTGGCCTGGAAGTGCAAAAAAAAATAACAATGGTAAATGTATTATTTACAAGATTAAAAACAAATGTACAAGTTTAAAAACAAATGTACAATGTTTTAAGTAAATTTACATTTTTTAAAACAAATTTACAAGTTTTAAACAAATTTACAATGAGTGAACAAATTTACAAGTTTTTAAACAAATGTACGTTTTTTATGGAAAGGGTAGGTACAATAGACTGAAGTAGTGGCAGGTAGTAGGAAGTGAGGTCTTTTCGAACAGTAGTGTGAGCCTGGTAAGCTGCGTGAGCTTTCTTTCAGTCAGACAGCACAGAGCAACAGCCAACGTACATTCTCTGGTATCACCATGTTCTGCCCTGTTGAGGGTAGATGTGAGAGAGAAGTCGTGAGCAGGTGTAAACACTCAGGAGAAGTCGGAGATGATGTTGAAAAGATGGGAATTTTATTTTTTCTCCCAATTAAGGCCAAAAAGGCAATAAAAATTAACAAAATTAAAGAAAACAAAATACTGCTAGAAAAATAAAGAAAATTGACATGAGAGTCAAAAAAGATATCAAAATACAATTACGCAGCTGCTACAAGTCACCTTTTTTCACTAGAGCATATAACAGACTATGACACTCAACAACCTGAACCGCTTCTTTGCTCGCTTTGAAGCACAAAACAGCACCTGCCCACAGAAGACCCATCCCCCTCTACATGAGCAGCCCCTGTGCCTCTCTGCCGACAGCGTGAAGAGGACACTTGCTGCTATCAACACCCGTAAGGCAACAGGTCCAGACAACATCCCAGGTCGCGGCTGAAGGACTGCGCCCAGGGGAGCTTAAGGATGTCTTCACAGACATCTTTAACACTTCCCTGAAGCAAGCCATCGTCCCATCATGTTTCAAAGCTGCCACCATCATACCTGTGCCGAAGAAAACTGCTCCATCCTGCTTCAATGACTACCGCCCTGTGGCACTGACACCCATCATCATGAAGTGCTTTGAGCGGCTTGTCATGTCACATATCAAAGCCATTCTCCCCGCCACCCTGGACCCCTTCCAGTTTGCATACCGAGCCAAGCGGTCTACAGAGGATGCAATCTGCTCTGCCCTCCACCCAGCCCTCACCCACCTGGAAAAAAGAGACTCATATGTGAGATTGCTGTTTATAGACTTCAGTTCTGCATTCAACACCATAATACCACAACAACTCATCTGCAAACTCGACAAACTGGGACTCAGTACCTACCTCTGCAACTGGCTACTGGACTTCCTCTGTCAGAGGCCCCAAGTAGTAATGCGTGTTGGCAACAATACCTCAAAGCAGCATCACACTGAGCACAGGGGCCCCAAGGCCTGCGTGCTCAGTCCGCTGCTCTTCACCCTGCTGACGATGACTGCGCTGCAACCTACAGCAACAATCACATAGTGAAATTTGCTGACGACACAACTCTGGTGGGTCTCATCACCAAGGGCGGCGAGACTCAATACAGGTTGGAGGTCGACCATCTGACCACGTGGTGCAGGGACAACAACCTCCTGCTGAACGTCCAGCAAGACCAAAGAGATTGTTGTTGACTTCCGGAGAGGTCACACCCAACACCTGCCACTGACCATCGACGGTGCTGTGGTGGAGAGAGCGAGCAGCACCAAATTCCTGGGGGTGCACATCAGCGAAGACCTCTCCTGGACCACCAACACTGCATCACTGGCGAAGAGAGCTCAGCGCCGCCTGTACTTCCTCGCGGAAACTCAGGCGAAGCAAATGCTCCACCAGCCATCATGACCACATTCTACCGAGGCACCATTGAGAGCATCCTCTCCAGCTGTATCGCTGTGTGGGGCGGAAGCTGCACTGAATACAACAGGAAAGCCCTGCAGCGCATAGTGAACACAGCTGGAAGGATCATTGGTGCTTCACTCCCCTCCCTGAAGGACATTTACACCACCCACCTCACCCGCAAGGCGACCAAAATTGTGAGTGATGCAAGTCACCCCGCTCACAATCTGTTTGATCTACTGCCCTCTGGGAAGAGGTACAGAAGCCTGCGGCCCCAAGACTACCAGACTCACCAACAGCTTCATACACCAAGCTGTAAGGATGCTGAACTCTCTCCCTCCTCTCCCCCCTCCACCCTCAGCTACATAACATCCTGGACATTGGACCCACAATGGCCAGCCTGCACTACTCCACTTGCACACTTGAACACTTGCACACTTGTACACTTTACAACTTGGTGTTGTTGTCCTGAAAACACAACACTTCTGCTGCTCTTACATAACTTGCACCACTATGCCACTTTCTTCATTACTCAGGTCAAACAGAACTACCCAAGCCTCTTATTGGCCTGACTTTGCACTAGTTTTTTTATTGACTGTCTATGCACAATTTCAACAAAATTTTGCTGCTCTTATTTTTTCATTATTATATGTGCCCTCTTATTTACTTATTTACTTACTTTTTTGTTTACTTGAATGTTATGTTTGTCTGTGGACTTAAAATTGGTAAAATATGTCTTGTCTTCACCGTGGGATAGTGAGAAACGTAATTTCGATCTCTTTGTATGTCTGGAACATGTGAAGAAATTGACAATAAAGCTGACTTTGACTTTGACTTTGACTTTGACAGACTGAAGCGGCAAGTCTATATAGGCCTGAAGCACACCCCTGAAATTGGCACATACCAACTCAACAGTACAATACAGGGGTGGCTCAGGTGAGTAAACAATAAGAGCTTAAAAACAGCAAAAATGCACACATCTACAAAACTTTTATTCAAAAAAGAAATTGAATAATATTATCTATATTATTCTAGCTAATATTTGGCAAAACCACAATATACCTTGACAGCTAATAAATTAATAAACTAAACTTCGGGTCACTTCCTATTGACCCGGAAGTCATAGCGTCATTTCAGGCAAATTAAACCTGATAATCGCGGCAAACATTAAACGAACAAACAGGAGACGCCGGTAAGACAGAGATGGTATGTGAAACTGTTACGTTTTAAGTTAAATAAACAGACAGGTAACGAACAAAGCATGTGTTGCGTGATTTTTGTAACCGGGCATAATTATGAAGTAAATGTTATGGTTTTAAACAGTAAGAGATGTATTGATGATTGTAGCTATAGCATATTAATCACCGTAGTATTGGATGTTAAAAGTGCACAAGAAAGCTACGGGATGGCTGTGGGGTTTTGATGGATGGCTGGGTTAACAGATGATATGAAAACAGCATGAGGACAAACGGAACACATCGACACACTAGACAAACATATAAAGGCAACATTTGCTTTTTTCAAGTCTTTGAGACATGGAATAGGTAGCGCATCACTACCGTGACAGTAGCTATCGCCCGTCACCCCTTTAGGAGAGAGCGTCCAGGTCCAGCTCATGATGCGAAAGAAAGTCAGCAATGACATTGTCCTTTCCAGCCCTATACCTCACAGTAAATCTGTATGGCTGTAGGGACAGATGCCATCGGGTGATTCTGGAATTAAAATCACGCATGCGGTGTAGCCCCTGCAAGGGCCTGTGGTCTGTCTCCAAGACAAACTCTTTTCCGACAAGGTAATATTTTAAAGTGTCTAGAGCCCACTTGATGGCAAGACACTCCTTTTCAATGGTGGAGTACCGCGTCTCGCGAGGGAACAGTTTGCGGCTAACAAACTGTATGGGTCTTTGGTCCTCCCCCTCACCCTGCAACAGCACTGCTCCCAGGCCAATGCCTGAAGCATCGGTTTGCACAGTGAAGGGCAAGGAAAAGTCAGGACTCTGCAACACTGGTTCGTGGCACATGCTCTCCTTGAGGTCGTGGAAAGCCGCCTCACACTCAGCCGTCCAGAGCACCTTGTTGGGGCTGGTCTTGCGAATGAGGTCGGACAGGGGAGCTGCTCGGCTTGAAAAGTTGGGGATAAAACGCCGGGACCATCCGACCAACCCCAGAAAAGATCTCACCCCCTTCTTGGTTGAAGGCGGCTGGGAGCTGCAGATGGCATCCACCTTGCTGACCTGAGGACGTATTGTGCCACCACCCAGGACATATCCCAGGTAGCACACTTCAGACATTTACTGGCATTCCCAACCAGCCCAGCCTGACGAATACTACGGAAGACATCACTCAGGTGTTGAAGGTGTTCTTTCCATGACGAACTGTGGATTATGATGTCATCGATATAAGCAGCAGTGTAGTCCTCAGTGCCCCTGAGGACCTCGTCCATGAGATGCTGGAATGTTGCACTGCGCCATGTAGGCCGAAGGGCATGACCCTAAACTGGAACAGGCCAGATGGAGCTTTGAAGGTGGTCAGTTCCTGTGCTTGAGGGGTTCCAGTTCCTGTGCTTGCCAGTACCCCTTACACAAGTCTAAGGTACTGAGAAACTCAGCCTTCCCCAGGCGCTCCACTAGCATGCCCAGGAACTGCTCCAGCACGATTTGGTCGCACACTTGGTTCTTGGTTCGCGTCTCTGGAACTAGCCACTTCTCCATCAGGTCCTTCAGCCGGGCTTGCAGTTCTTTCGCCGTCTCACCCTCCTTGATGGACTTGGAGCGGAAACGCTGGTGGTAAGTCTCGGCGCTGATGTTGAACTTGTTGAGAATGGCTTGCTTCACTTTCACGTAATCCTGGCTGTCTTCAAAACACATGGCTACGTAGGCAGATCTGGCCTTACCATTTAACAAGGGCACGAGGTCTCATGAGGCCACTGACTTTTTGAAGGTAGTTAAATAGTGCTCAATTTCTTCGTCCTCTTCATATGGGGACATCTTAGGGGGTTTCCACCCCAGCTGGAGGTTTAGAGGTGTGGCAAGGCCGAGAGTGGTGGAGTTGAGGGAGCTCTGCATCCTGGCTGCTGGGTGCTGACTAGAGATGCGCGGTTCGCGGATACAGCCGCGGAACTATGCGGTTAAACCGCGGATTGGGTGGATGACGTGAAGAAATATAATATTTTAATTAAATTCGGGCGGGTGGCGGTTGAACCAATCAAACGCATCACCCATATACATTAAAACAACCAGCGGATAGCGGGCGGGTGCGGTTTTGAAAATTGGTCAAAAAACGTTGGTGCGGATGGATGGCGGATGGATGATAAGTTTTACTATGCGGTTACGGTTGAAACTAGATGTACCGCATAGCGGTACAAAATATGACCGCCCGCTCAGTCCTGTATATCCTTTCTGCGAAAATAAATCACACTAATCAATTTGTCTCCATCTTTTACGCCATCCCCCACTCTTGAAACTTTTGTGTGTGCTTGTTTGGCATGCCTGTGTGTGTGTGTGTGCGGCTGCACAGAAAGTAGCCTACTGGCGCTGAAAAGGTGAATAGATTGTAGAATAGCCAAAGAAGTTGTAGCATTGTTATAAAACCTATAAAAAATTTCTAAACAATCACAAGTAGGGCAGTTCATCACAGTTAATCCATTGCAACTGGATTGATGAAAGGTCACTTACACCTGTAGGCTACATTGTATTTGGGAAAAAAAAAAAAACGTTGACAATCCCTATATGACCTTAGCGGCGGTCATAATAATAGCCCATCCGCGCATCTCTAGTGCTGACCTGGATGTGGCTGAGGCGTTGGTAAGTCCAGAAAAGGCATGTCTGCTAACCACCAGATGTCACTGTTTTGTATTCGATGCTTTGACACTTCGAAACACTTACGATACAATCAGGAAGAACCTTCTAAAGCCTCGTGGGGCTTCATTCGCCCAACTCTAATAGCTGTGGGGTTTTGATGGATGGATGGGTTAACAGATGATATGAAAACAGCATGAGGACAAACGGAACACATTGACACACTAGACAAACATATAAGTCTTTGAGACATGGAATATGTAGCGCATCGCTACCGTGACGGTAGCTATGCGCCCCGTCACATGCCCCTACTGCGGCACCCCCACCAACCCTGGCCATTTCTGCCAGAAATGTGGCAAAAGCCTAACATTTCTGCCCTACGGAGACAATAAGGTGTCAAGTTCCGTAAAAAAACGTACATTTGTTTAAAAACTTGTACATTTGTTCACTCATTGTAAATTTGTTTAAAACTTGTACATTTGTTTAAAAAACCATACTTCCATTCAAAGATGAAGAGAAGGTGTTAGCCTTTGACAGCTGTGTGGACTCTCTCAAACAGCCAGAGTGTTTGTCATTTTTTGATAAGAATCAGGTATATCCAGAGTACCTCATTCAAGATTTAAGCATGGCACAGACCATTCAAACAAAACCAGCTAATGTGCCAGCAACATACTCTGGGAATCCAGAGTTCTCGCAGAAGCATCTGCTCAGCAAGAGACTCTGGCAACGAGTAGGCTAATGATGCACGTAAGTTTTGCCCCTTGCATCGCAGGGAACCAATCTTATCTGTGTATCTGATATAGGCGGACCAGAGGCGAGCTAAACAGATGACAGACGTAGTGTTACCAATTGCGTCGAAGTCCGGAATCATGGTGCATTCAAGGCACTTCGGAAAGACAAGGACCGCCCCGTGGCTACTTTGTTTTTCCCACAGCAAGTGTTCATGTGCGTTGCCATCGGAATGTGTGACAAACACGGACGCCACAACAAAGGTTAAAACATACACTCACTAATCCTAAATAAACAACTGTATTTGCTTAAAATATAGTGTAAGACGCTTGTGAAAGAAAGATATGCAGCTTTCAAGTGACAAAAATGGCAAATTCCCAAGTTCACATTAAAACTGTTGGACATGAAAGGCCACATGGACTACAAATGAACTACAACGTGACAACAAAAGTGATGACGAGCCTCTAACTGGGCAACTCTGTTAGCAAAATCTAGCCCCAGTTTCCGACCTCTGACTCACACATTACGTGACGTGAATGACGCGGAATGATGATGTTTTGCCTCGGAAAAAGGTTTTTCCGAAGCCCATGAACGCTAGGTTAGTCAGTTAACATTGATTGTATAGTGTTATCCAATTGCATGCAGTGAGATTTTCAAATGCATGCTTGGTGCCGCCCCTCGAGTTGGGCCAGGGATGGATTACTGCACGGGCCTACCGAGACCAAGCCTTTGCATGGAATCATTGCCTCAATATCAACAAATCAGGATGTAGGCTATGAATCTGATTGAATTTAGTATTGGCCATCCCCAAAATGCACCAGCATACAGGAACCCCCCCCCCCCGACATATACGACAATTAGTGGGGGGCCCTTAATACATCTGGGCCCAGGGGCCCGAAAGTTCATAATCCGCCCATGAGTTGGGCCATTACGTTATTTGTGGCCTGACCCTTAATCTTTCAGATTGGGTCTGGTCCTCCAGTCTATAAGCCACACCGGCTTGGTATACAAGCCACCAAGGCAGCAGCCAATCAAATGCAAGCCACCGAGGCACTGGCTAATGACACACAAGTCACTAAGGTACCACCCAATCAGGCTACAAGCAATTCAACACAGGCCATTAGTTCACCACCACCCTATTAGACACAAGTAACTAAAGCCAAATCCAGTCCCTTACATGCTAGTAGTATAACACTGAATCAAATACAAACCAACAATTTAACACCACAACTGGGCCACAACTCCATCATTCACCAGCCAATCAGACACAAGCCACTTGCACTACCAGCAGTTCATTTTTGTCCTCTCTAGAGGACCTTTCTGAACTGGAATATCTCCAAAGCCATACATACTACTGAGCTAATTCCTTTATGTTGTGTAAAGAGGACATTTAGGACTTTTAAATGGTATCAAATTTATGGGGGTGGGGTTTTGGGAACTTCCTCTTTTTCTTCCTGGAAAATGGCATCCTTCTCCATAGACATTAGAAAGCTAGATACCACATTGTCCGTCAAGTTCTATTAGGTGGCATCGTAAACGCGGCCGCCATATTGCTGGGGGCAAACACCTTTACTGTCTATATGCAACACTTGCCGGCAATCAGAGACACCTGTCTGATTTTCAGAGTCACATGCTCCTCCATTGACCTCCAGGGATGGTTGCCCCCACCAAGATGGCGTCGCTATTTACGGACGTTCTGGAGCTCAATGGGTATCTAGCTTTCTAACATCTACGTGTATGTCCTTCTCCACATGGACATTTTCTGGACATTTTCTAGACATTTTAAGAATGAAAGAGGAAGTTCCCAAAACCCCACCCCCATACATTTGTCATCAAATAAAAGTCCTGAATGTCCTCTCTAGAGAACAAAAGGATTTAGCTCAGTAGTATGCATGGTCTGGGAGATACAAATGTTTACAAATGTCCTCTAGAGAGGACAAAATGTACCTCTGGTAGTAGTGACCAATCGAAATACAAGCCAGTGGTTTACCACCTATTCAGGCACAAGTGACTCACATACCAGGTACTGTATGCAGGCACAAACCACCACTTCACTTTCCCATCAGATAGAACCCAATACACCTCTGCCAGATCCTTATATTGAGCCTGTTATTCATAGTAAGAAATGTTGTACTTGTGTTTGCTGTGGACTTGCATGTGACTGGTGGAGATGCCTGCAGTGGTAATTTTGATGGGTGTGTCTGCATCCGCACCGTCATATCACATCAGGCACTGACAAGCACCTACCGCAGAGTATGTTAAAGAGAGATTATGGTGACTGGCTATAATGCAGACCTTTTTTGCCATCAATAAAAATGTTTTTGTTTATTTTTTTTAAATACAATAAATAAATACTTAAAAAATGTCATACATTTTCTAACTCAAGTCAATATAATTTCATTAGTCTCACAAAGACCACAATGATGTATGATCAATAATAGACTTCCATTTGTTTTAAATTTAAGAATACATTTTTGCATATTAAACAGCATACATTATTCTTTTTTTAATTAAAAAAAACAGTCCATCAGTCCTATTTACAGTTAGTGCCCACCCGAGTATTGCCACTAGATGGCACTGAGGGAGGTTGTCATTTTGTTTTTTATGGGCATATTACAACCCGTTTTTAGACTTAGACACACAACTGAATATGTAATAACGTGCCAATATTCTGAGTGCAACATGAGTTTGTTTCATAGAAGGTTTTGAGCAGTGGGACATGTCCTACGTGTGAAACAGGGAGGAGGAGTGACAGCAGTTAAGCATTCCAGTGCAGCCTGTTGAAACTCTCAACCCCCTCCCTCACTCTTTCTCTCTCTCTCTCTTTCTCTCTCTCTCACCTCCCTCACTTCCTCTCCCCTCTGCCTAGCAGTGTGTCTGTTCCTTCTGCAACATACTCCTGTGCTGCATTACACTCTCTACACCCTTCAGGCAGTAAAACAGGTAGGATTGTTTTAATGATTTCACTGAGCTTGTTGAAACAGAACTATTGCACAGAAAATGCTACCAGGCTGTGCTCTCCACATCTGTCTTAAGAAAGCTCAGGGACTGAACAGACTGCCTGTGTGTGTGTTTGTGTGTATGTGACTGTGTGGGTGTATGTGTGTTTATGGACATAAGCTCTAGTTATGCTGTCCTAGAAACTAAGATTAAGTGTTCCTCTGAAGGAAGTCTGTCTGAAGGAAGAATGATAGGCCCTCTCTTGTGTCTTTGTCCTCTGTCAGTGGGGAAGCTGTAAATAAGTATTGACAAAATATGGAGTAATATAATGTAACAAAACATGTAAAATCCTACTTGTGCTTCAATAGCAAACATCCAGCCACTGCCTTGTTTTCTGTTTTTGATGGTACAGTTAATGCCGTTAATCAATGAAAGGATTAGGGCCTAGATTACAAAGTAGGGTTAATTTGGCAGCATTGCCTGAAGACCTGTGCCGTAAGCCGGTCTGCCAGTCCGGAGCACTCGGCGTGTTGACTCAGAGGCCGTAAAACTCTCCCATTACTCAGTCTCTCCAGTTTAACATTCAGACTGACCTCTAGCTGCCGTCAGTCTGAGCATGGCAATGAAAACCATGCATGACTCTGCCAAAATACGTAGGCCCTTGCTGACCAGCCTCGTTTACTTTGATCAGATTAATGACATGACGTGGTAATTGTCAATCCTGTTACTCAGAGAAACAGACTGTTGAGTGTGTAGATAATTAGATTAGATTTAAGGGTCTGATTGAGAACAGGTAACAGTCTGGATCAGGGTAATTTGTATTTAATACATAACCGTTTGTGTAATTCCACTCCCACTTTCTGCAGAAGTATGGACCCTTTCAAGAGAGTTCCATTATCAGCATCATAGTTGGCCCCACAAGACTTCCGTTTTAACATTCCATATGTTATCTTAATGCAGATGAAGTAGATTGGGGCCCAAATAGAACGTTCAAGCATTGTTTTTGTTTTAATTGTTGAAAGGGTCTATATGAGAGCCTATTCATTGCGTTTGTGCAGAATGAGAACTCGTCTGGATACCACTCAACTCAACAAGGCACATGTTTTTGTAGTGACCCAACTCCTCATTCACAAAGCCTTGGTCATGTGCCAGTTTGGCCCACTCCCCTAGCCGTGTGATTGTGACAGCAGAATAGGACAGTGACTGTGCTGTCCTGTGAACTGCTTCCATGTTTTTTTCCCAGCTGAAATCAAAGCTCCAACAAAGCCTTATGATCCTAACATGGTGCTCCAAAAAAAAGCCCCTACGATCCTACTGTAACAGTGTGCTCAGAATCACACTTAACACTTGTAACTTTCACAGATTTTCTGCAGAGTAACAGGACACCTTTTTGGATCTGACCTACTATTACTCAATGCAGGCGAGATGCACCCCTCAAACTTAACCTTTGATTGTTTACCATCTAAAATTAGATTATGTGGCTTAACAGAATCGGCAGATACCTCCTCCCTGTGCCATTAGCATGAGTGGAACTGTGCTATAAAGCGACAGAGGAGCGACCAAACTGAGGTGCTCAGTGAGTCTATATATTTCACAGCCACATGTACAGTATTAGTAGCATTGTAAGCACTGCTACTACAACAAGCAACTGTGAAATATATAGATTCATGGGACTACCGAAGCAGAGGAAGTGCTAATGAAATGCATGGTGGTGGTGGTGGGGGGGCAGAGCCTAATATTCCACTTACAGCTGTGTAACCTCTGATCTACAAGTGTCATCTTACGTGCTTGTTAGAAAGTTCTTATCTTTCACTTTTACTTGGTTTCACTGTAACCGTCACAGGAGAGAGAGAGAGAGAAAGAAAGAGAGAGAGAGAGAGAGAGAGAGAGACATAAAGCTGAGATGTCTTCTCTCTGCCTTCCTTAGTGTGTATGTGGAACATGCCATTTTAAATTCATGTGGAGTGTCGATGACAAGAGGAAAGATTTTAGTGCCTCACTGTTAAGTGTTTTCGGCCCTATGGCGGCTATAAGGGAGAGACGCCGGCCACGCTAATCTGTCCAGACCACGTCAAGGTGCGTCATGTCGTGAAATTTCCAAAATAGCTTCCCCTGCAGGGGGACAGATGGATATGTATATATAGCACTTGTGCATGACCAGCTATGTGGACACATGTCTATAGATAGAAGTGAATGTTTAAACTGGATAACAGTGAAGATGTTGACTGAGGTGACATTCAAGAATATTGTTTAAATGACTATCGCAAGCTAATGGGAAAGGACAATGCATGATAATACCAAAGCTTGAAGGTAGACCAGTCAAATAGACTTGTTGAAGTCTATGTTTTGTTCTGCTGTGTGTCTACAGGGCTTTTTGCTGAGTTTGGAAGGAGAGGCCCAAGGGGCATCAATGGAGGGTCCAAGCGCTGCCACCCCGTCTGGGGAGGGTCAGCAGGAGCAGCTCAGCAAGCCCACAGTCGCCCAGAGCCTTGAAGAGGCCAGCGGCCCCAGCTCCTGGCAAACAGACAGCCTGGCTTCGTCATGGGCCACGGTGGGCACGCTGGATCCGGATGAGGCCAAAAGCCTTGAGGCCAGCGAGTCTCTGCTTCTGTCTGAGGAGCGCAGCGAGAACCACTCCTCCATCTCGGACATTGTCCACCTGGAGCGGGAGGAGGCAGAGCTCCTGGAGGAGGCCGAGCGGCAGGAGGAGGCCCGCTCTTTGAGGGACGTGGAGGAGGAGGAGGAGGTGGCGGCCGAGGGGGTGGAGGAGCTCCAGAGTAGCATGATGAGCGTGCTTGGCACCGAGAAGGAGCTGGCTGAGCTGAGGGTGGAACAGGAGGTCCAGGCGCTGCGTGGGGATGCCCCCGAGCTGAAGGCACCAAAGACTATGGAGCTGCTCATGTCCGTGGAGGAGCCTGAGCTCCAGGAGGAGCCGGAGGAAGTCGTCTGGCCTCTTCTCTGTACGACGCCCCCACCCGCGATCCCAAAACCACCAACGTCCGTTCCTTTCCCTGTCCCCACCGTGTCACCACCGGTCCTTGTAGATCCAGAATTCCAACCACTCAAAGAGGTACCTCCATTACAGCCTAGGCTAGAGCAACAGCCACCAAGAAAAGCACACAAGGTGCCCCTGGTGGAGACACAGAAAGAGCCCCTGGCAAAGCCTGCTGCCGCTCCTCTGGCTGTGGAGGAGTCCTTTGACATCGCGACCAAGGAGGTTCCTGTGACACAAGAACCTGAGCCAGCTGTACCTCCCTCTTCTACCTTTGAGCTCTCCTCACTCCTCTACGGCAGCGCCGCCCTGGTGGCTGTAATGGGAATGGTGGCTTATGGTGCCCTAGCACTCAGTCGGAAGTAGTCGATATTTCCCCACCCCACACTCCTTCAACTTAAAAATGGACATCAATAGTTTTTTTTGTGAGACTGTAGATTTTCAACAAGATATGTGAAATGGTATTACACTTAAAAGTAAAACAAAAAATGATCTGTGTGTTTAATTTTTCATCTGAATTTCAATGAAATGTGGTGAAAAAAGATAAACAGTTATAAATTCATTTTCAAATGTATCAAATGTGTCCTTACTGCAGACAGTAGCCATCCACAGATTATTCAAAAAGAAAACAGAAACAATAGGCCCATGATGATGTAGGCAGAATTCTATTTTGCCGAGCAGAGATGACATTTCCTTTTGTTGTGTAGGCTAGTTAGAAAAAAAACTAGACCTCATTTTTGGACAAACTCAAAATGTGTTAACTTTTTGGATTTTTCCCCTCGCGTTTTACCGGGCTTTGGAATAATGAGCCTCTACAGAGCGGAAGTAATACTCAGCTGACCTGATGTCAACATGCCATTTCGAATTAGCGCACTTTCCCTAGTGAAATATGGGAGCAGCGGTGACTGGCAAACTGTTGAAATAGGCTTAGCATAGCAAATTCAAGGTTTTGGTTGCGTTATGCACATTAGTCGAACTCGGTATCGATTCGTAATTAAACACAATAATAATGGGAGAGCAGTCTGATCGATCAGCACTTCTCGACTGGGAGGAGGTTGCAGATGTGGAGGAGCCCTCCTTGACAACCGAAGTTAACGAAAATTCCCCCCGAGCAACCACAGTAAGTAGCAGAGCTCTTGGTAGCACGGTGCCCGGTACAGGATGGAGCTCAAGTCCTAAAGAGGCTGTGTCCAGCGAACTGACCAGCTTATACGCAGGTGTCCTAACGGAAAAGGCTGTAAGTTCGTGGGTCTGGCAAAATGAATGTGATCAACAAAAAGGAAGGCAGTATGTGACAAAACGAAACCAAGACGTAGAATGGAGGAGGCAGCAGGACCAAGTTCTTGCCGTATTTGTGGTGACATTTCATACAAGATCGGGTGAGTCACCTTTTTGCGCACGAAATAAACAGAAAATGTCAGGCAATTTTTAAATAATATTTTGTGTCTAAAGCCACAATTCTCGAGTGAACACAGACTCGCTTGTAATTAAACAAACATACTGTATCTACTGGTCTAAACAATCCTTGAAACATAATCGATATGGAACAAGGAAAAGGTTGGGGTTAGGCATCACGAGAGTGAATGCGCCTGGTAGACAAGTGGACATTTCCCGAGGGGAACTGTGTTGGAATCTGTTGGACTATTCCTCACGGTCTATTCCTCTGTGATATTTCTAACTTGAGCCATGATGTTTTTGGTGTACGTGGGAATTATTAGGTAGCCTATACTTGAGAAAAGACGCATGTGTGCATCTGAGAGTCTGGGCATTCCAAAAACACCAATTGTTTTTTCCCCCTGCAAAGTTTGGCGCTCCCTATTGCGTTTCCATTGCAAGAGGTTTTGCCTCCCCATGCAAAACGATTTGAGAACTCCAAAATAAAACTACGAGGGAATAAAAACGATTCCGGATGCAAGTATCAGAATAATAACCTTCTGCTGTCGGAATCTGAATATGGAGCAATAGCCTAAGAGATGTGGGAGAGATCTCGAGATTTGCTTCCAGGGACCCTAGTGACGATCACGAGTTGCAGTCTGCACTACAGGCCATCAAACACGTCATGCATTATTAATATGATGAGGGTAGCCTACGCTCATCACTCAACACTTTTAATTAAATTAAATTATTGGAAAATACGGCTGACTGATCTAAAGGACGCTAACTGTGTCTCAGCAGTTCAGTAAAGGTATTTTGTGGCTCAGAATTGGATTATATTATCTGAAGTTCTTTCCTTGTTAAACACGGATGGAACAGTAACTCCATGCGACTGTTGAGATGTTTGCTCAGCTGAGCATGTTGGAGGAGTTGCTTTTTTTGTTTATCTTTAATGCTATTCCAAATTAGCCTACCAGTTTGTTCAAGATGAGGGGAAAACAGGTTGTGAGCAAACACGAGTAAGAACAACCTCCCTATATTGTTTACCCTTTGACAGGATAACTCCTCTTTATCTGAACAGGTGTACCCATCTAGATTGACTTCCAGTTCTAGTTTAATCCTTTGAAAAGTAACACACTTAATATCACACTGACCTCTTTTGCAATTTTACTGTAGGTAATATGTTGGAATGGTGCCTCCCACAAGATTTGAACCTTGATGGAGTTGAGTTCAAGTCCATGTCGAGTGGTTCCCACAGAATTGCCAGTGACTTTGTGTGAGTTATAAAAGGCTTGTTTTACAACTCACATCTATAACATGGTCCTCAACTGTGAGCACATTGTTGTTTTTTTCCTTTTCTTGTTCTCATCAGATATTTCCGGAAGGACTCTTACTTTGGCCTGGCATGTTTTGCCAATTTGCCTGTGGAGAGTGAACTGGAGAGGGGGGTGCGGATGAAGTCTGTGGGCATCCTGTCTCCCTCCTACACCACACTCTACCACCACATGGCATTCTTGGAGAACCAGGTCAGGTGAGAAGGCTCTCTGTTGACTTTTATTGAACTTTATCTCAACTCAACTTTTGAACCACTCACATTTTATGTTTTACATACCACTGATACACTAATCTTTATTCAAGATTTCCCCCCTATTTGTGCCCAACACTTGTGGGCGTCAGGATCTTGCTGTAGCTCAGATGCATAGGGTACTTTCAATTTACAATGCCAAAGATTTCGGTGTCCTCAGAGCATGGATCTGCATGAGCAATGTAAACAACAGCTCCTATACCTCAGTTCTTTTGTGGAAATGGGACATGAAGTATTGATTTAGTCTTGAAGGAGGCATTGCTAAATAAGACTACGGTATTCATTCACATTACTAGTAGTTATTTTGGATATGTATACTGTAAATGTGTCAGCTAATTGTCAAAGTTTTTAATTTAGTAAATGAAGAAGTAAATGGCCTCTCTTGCAGAGCTGGGGCCTGTTTGTTTTTTCCCCCACATCTCACGTGGTCCAGCCTCCGTCACCATGGCTTTGTTTACTGTTTTCAGAGGAGATATGCTGTGCTGAGTGACTCGTGTTTGTCCTTGGCCACAGCGAGGTCACTGTCACAAGAGCCCATTACTGTCATTCCCCAGTGCCTGTAGTCCCAGGCTTATGTGTGCTTCGATCTTTTGCGCAAAGTTCAACCTCTCAAGGAAAACCCATACAAATTCATTCAAGGAAATGCTTTTAGCATGTGATTGACAAATTGCTCAGATTACAGTAATTCCAGATTAGTTGCATGGGTGGTTAGCCAGAATGGAGGATTTACTTGCCCCTTTTTGCATATTCTGGATGCTGTATTGTTTAACAACTGGGATTTGTTTGTGGGACGGAGTCTGTAAATTATTGGCTTTGTGGTTACAGGGACCAGTTGAGGTGTCCTGGCCAGTACTCTGCTTTGGAGTCTTTCTTTGACCAGAAGAAGGGTTTGCTTCCTGCCAGAACAGCAAGGAACAATGTGGCTGCCCTGTCAACTCCCAAACACTTCATGACCCCTGAAATGAAGGTAGCAATCTGAGGTAGCTCTGTGGGATACTTGCAGATGTACAATGGCTCACAACGTAGAGATATCTTGATCAAGTATTCATCAAAAGGTGTATGATTGATTGATTGATGGATGGATGGATGGATGAATGAATGTCTTTGAAGGTCACTCACCCGGATGGATGCATGTCTCAGTTCGTGCAGTTCTTTGGAGAGCAGATCATGGTACTGTGGAAGTTTTCTCTGCTGAGGAGACGCATATTGATCTTCTCCCCACCTCCTGTAGGAGAAGTGTGCTACAGAGGTGAGCAGATACAGCTAGCATTGCGCATAGCCGCACTGTTATCACCACAGTTATTATTGTGTGTTACATGTTACAAATGTTAAGTACTTTGAGCTGCATTTTGTGTATGAAAGGTGCAATACAAATAAAGCTTATTATTATTATTATTATTATTATTATTAAGTCTATATAATAATAGTAATAATAATAATAATAATACTAATAATAATAGTTTTTGAGGATGTTGCAAAAGCTCCTTAACATTATGGACAACACCTCACATCCACTGAACGAACTACTGGTCAGACAACAGAGTGTTTTCAGCTGGAGGTTGCTCCAACTTCGCTGTAACAAGGACCGTTATAGAAAATCATTCCTGCCCACTGCCATAACTATTTACATCTCCCCGTGAGAGAAAAATCTTATGCTGAGAGACAATGCCGTTTACAACCTCTTTAACAGAGACTATATCCAATTGTATTTATTTATTTATTTTATTTATTTATGTATGTATATGTGTGATATATGTTTATATTATTAATTGCCGCTGTAACATCATAATTTCCCTTTGGGGATGAATAAAGTACTCTATCTATCTATCTATATCACACTGTAACAGGTATGATTCCAAAGACGAATGAAATGAAATATAATATATTCTCTTAGGATCTTCTTTGTTTTCCCTGTAGTCTACAGTTGCTGTGCCTTAGCCAATGTGCCTTTACCTGGTGTCAGCAGAAGACTGCCTCCGTTTTGCCCTTTCTTTTATGTGAATGTGAATGATATACACACCCTGGAGACAGAGCTGTCATATGTGGCTTGTAAGCTAGTTTGTTCATTTATTCAACCTTTATTTCATTCTTGGAAAATCATTGAGATAGCTTTCATTTTCAATGATGCCAAGATTACAATCCCCACCCCAAAATAGCACACAACAGTTGTAGTATTACATGCTAAATAAATCAAAGTTTAAACCAAAGAGTTCATTTGTATCTTATGCAGGCTGGAAATATCTGAAATTTCTTGAAAAAAATCTACTAATGTATATGCTAATTGAGCTGATGTTGGTGCCAAGGTACAACGGAGAGGATTTTTGAGGAGAAGAAGCACCTCTTTGATATCTACGTGGACAATCAGAATGTGCAGACACATAGGGAGAGCTTGCAACCACTGCTTCGGATCACTAGCTCTGACCGAGAGAAGTACAAGAAACTCCAGGAGAAGAGGTAGGATGCCTTGCAGCAGTAGTTTTTGCTCATCCAAAATCACAGTAGACAGACACCTTTTCGCCATAGAAACACCTAACAGTATGCGCAGTAGACATTTTGGTTATTTGCCTGTTGTTAACATTGTCACGTTTACTGCTGTGTTGTGAGTGATTATTGATCATGTGTTGCAGAAAGAGGCTGGTGGGGCACTCCAGCTACACTGAAGAGGAGCTCTTTACTTTGTAAGTACGATAGATAGATAGGTATCAAACAAAACAATTTACTGATCATTCTAAACGGTGTTTGGTGTTTTGTCGACGCTGTAAGTCCCCAACGTCGTCTTCTAGGCAGCGCTGCATGGAAGGCACTAAGGTTAGGCTAGGGTTATGGTTAGGTGCTTTGAAGTCGACAATGGTAGTGCTGCCTTGAAGTCGACGTTGGGGGCTTAAAACACCATTGAGCATTCTAAACCGGCTTCCAGAATTATTTATAGTTTGTACTCAGTTTCCACACTTGAGACTGGTCAGTAGTCTTTTGAGAATGTAGACAAGTGATTGTGTTGTTTAATGTTTGTTTGTTTTAAAAAAAACAAACATATTTTTACCTTTCTTGATTTATCATACAGGTTTTTCTCTGAGCTGAACACTAAGATTTTCCAGACACTTCTGGAGGTGGCGTCCAGTGTGGATCGTGCCCTGACCAAGGAGCATGTGCGGAGGATGGGCCTGGACCCCCAGGCTGACCACAAGTTCCTAGTGTACATACTGGAGACATACGGCATCGATGTCATGCTCATGATTGACACCTCCTGTTGCTTCTGAAGTAATGGCACATAGACAGCCAGAAAGAACCCATTTTTGAGGTCCTCCTCTCACAACCTGTTAAGGCCTGTACACTGTTGTAAAGTTGGCAAATAAGCCCAGGACTGCACTGTTTATGAAGACAATTCAATGGCAGTAAACAATAACAAGGTTAAGCACCAGCATGGGTAAGGTCTCCCTGCACAGATTGAGATTTATTGACCAATCAGGAGACTTCTGATTCTACTGTAGACAGATCCACTCTGATAGTAGATTTTTAAACCTTTTCAAGTATCACACTGTAACTTCTTTACTTGTTGCTTTACAATACAGTCAAATGTATTATTACACTGTGTCAGATCAATAAATCTGGTGTTAGTATTTCTACATGGGCAGTGGTGCTACCTTGAGTTGTAGACGGGAAGTGGTGTTGATTTGGGAAAAAGACCTGTTCCCCCCACATCCGTCAGTGCTCAGCCTCTCACCCACGCCACGGCAGGATATGGCGCCGCCTCTTCTTTAAGGGATGTGGTCCAGGCGTGAATCTTTGACTTGTCATTGTTTCGGTAGTAGGGTTGGGTATAGGCACAACATCCGATACCCCATGCGATTTGATTACAACAATTCACAACAAGCGAATCATTTGATTCTGCTTCAATATTGATTTGATAGGAATGAGATATGAAGTACGATGCAGCAGCTTTTTATATCTAGAGAGATGTTTTAAAAAAACAAAACTCTAAAGGGACAGTGTCACTGGAAGCAACTTCGGAAAATTGGCATCTTGTAGAAATTGCTACAGTTCATGTTAGAGTGAGCCTAAATGATTGATCCATTTTACAGATCCAAAATTGAATCGGACAAACAAAAAAACAAAAATTAATTGATTAAACAATATGATATCATATCATGCATTGACAGTCCAAAGCTGCTTTAGCTTTACACAAAGTAATACAGCAGTTGGTCAAATGAGAGTTTTTCATAGTTTAATATATTACAGTGCCCTCCCCTCCCAGATAATGAATTAAAGAAGTACAAGGAAATGAAAATAAATAAAAAAAAACCTGATCTTAAACCTGACCTTTCATAATTTTCTCTATATAACTACAGAAGAAAGAACGAGAAGCTATATACCAAGAGACAATAATTTTACCGTGAAGAGATGGAACGCCACATACCTACACAGTTCTTTGAGTCGATAGTTGAAATCATATTAGTACACTGATTCAGAGACAACAAAAAATTCCCAAATGCGGCCTGTAAACTGTGCTCTAATTACAGATTCACAGAAGCAATATGATTTAGACTGATTACAAAAGAAATGTTTAGCAGTGTTTTTGCGTTGATTTGTAGGTATCATGAAACGCCTTGATGTTAATATGGATGAGCTCCATTGGCTGGTCAGGTCTCCTTCACGCCACTGGTGGCTCTCTGGAGCAGCTGAAGCATGATGGGATACACGGGTGCAAACTCCTTCCCCTGCCTCGCCTTCACCGACTGGACATAGGCCTCCAGAGCCCCCCTGCCAGACACAAAAGAGGTGGGGTGGTCAAATGAGATGAGGACACACAACCACAGATGAGGACACACAACTACAAATATGAATGCAGGAAACTATTTATAAAGACACTGTTCCTATGTTCACATTTTTACCAGGTCATTGCCATGTTGCTATGGCATGCTATCCATTATAAATCAGAATCCAATTTGCATGAACTTAAAGTACCACTAGAGGTCACTATTACTCTAAATAAAGCTGCTCTGCTTTCTCCAGGTGTAATTGCTTCTTTCTGACACAGGGAGGAGCCAAATTTCCTAATTTCTCAGTTTGCTTTCCTACCCCCTAAAGCCACCAATTGTGTGGATGAGTTTGAACTCATTGAGTAGAGGTTAATTCATTTTTTAAGAGAAAATAATTACCGTGGCAACAGCCCATTTATTACTGACAGAAATAAAGGTGAACAAGCCCTAAAATTCAGAACAGCTAATTTTTTTTAACAAATGACATGCGTACATGGGCCCATTTTTTCCAATCATTTTTTTTTTTTTTTAAATAGCAGGAAATTCGGAACCCAGAATGGGTTGACCTTACCTGATGAGGGTGAGGCGGTCCTTCTCGGAGGGGTGGTCGTCCAGCCACTGGGAGTAGCGGGCGATGGACCACTCGGCTCTCTGTTGAAACGGCACAGCGTG
>NC_063205.1:10020585-10028085 GCF_017589495.1 Alosa alosa
CCCCCTGGAGAGGCATCGTCATCTGCATTGGCCCCCATAAGCCACCTCCGGTTGGCAGGGGTGGAAGGGGGTGTGGTTGGATGGAAGGGGGAGGTGAGGACTGACACAATGGCAGCCTGATTCCATTAACTGTCCTGGAGGAGCTGCTAGAAAAGGGATGATGGGATGGAGAGCAAACAGGCCACCTGACAGCACACCTGACAGCACACCTGACAGCACAAATGCCTGGAAAAAGAGCTCAGCTTACGCCCACAGGAGCCAGTCCCGAGAGAGAGAGAGAGAGAGAGAGAGAGAGAGAGAGAGAGAGAGAGAGAGAGAGACAGTGCGAGTGCAGCGACCATGCCAATTACAGCTTTTAATTAGGAGCCTGACCCGAACTAAGGGAGTTCATTAGAACACGTCGGTCGGCCAGGTAGGACAGCTGTTTTTGGGTGAGCACACGGGAAAGGAAGGAACGCGAGCCGAGCGACCTGGCGGGCAGAACCCCCAAAAAAAAAAAAAACTCCAACACGGTGGTTGGCAATTAAGCTCGCTAAAACAAAGCCATTATGGCTGGCATATTAGCGATGGAAATGAGCAATGGGGGAGCAGAAGGTGCCCAGTCTGAGGATCAGGCCTCTGACTGCTTTTGGGCTAATCAAACTGGCATCGTCGGGTTCGCTCGCCGGCTAACAGCTAATTAGCGGCAACATTCAGCAGGAGAAAAGACCTCGGCTAGTAGCCTCTGCTATGATATCTCAGTGTGGAGGTAGAAAGGTGAAGAGTGGCAGTGACAGAGAGAGAGAGAGAGAGAGAGAGAGAGAGAGAGAGAGGGAGAGAAAGAGAGAGAGGTGAGAAGAGAGTAAAAAAGCAGGTGAGACGAAGTGCACAAGCCAGAAATACAGAGAAAGAGAGAGAGAGAGAGAGAGAGAGAGAGAGAGAGAGAGAGAGAGGGAGAGAGAGAGAGAGAGAGAGAGAGGGTGAGTGACAAAAGAGAGAGATGTGTAAAGACTCTCCACTGCAAGGTGTCCATTCCAGCAGAGGGGCAAATGGAGCATGACGGGACTCACCTGAAGGAGCGCAGCAGACGATACGGCTTCCCCAGGTCTGACACGCGCCTGCACATGGGGGCCACGGCCAACTCCATCTGTGAGAGGCACACGCACGCACGCACGCACGCACGCACACACGCACACACAGACACACACACACACACAGACGCACACACACACGCACACACACACGAAGGGCCGTACACACGGGAAAGCAGACACAGATACGGGAGGAAGTCCATACACACAGCAAGCGCGCGCACACACGCGCACACACACACACACACACACACAGTTAATTGCCTCAGCGTGACTCAGGACCAGCAGTGGGGCTGTTGCTGTGCTGTGCTGTGCTGTGCTGTGCTGCGCTGCGCTGCGCTGGCAGGGTCTGAGGAGGAGTACAGGTCAGTGCAGTGGGCCCTGACATTTAAACAGAGCCAACGGATAATTGCGCTGAAAGCAAGAAGAGGACGGTCACCCTCACTCTTACCCTCACTCAGACGGATATGCAGACCAGGGGAATAATAACAAGCAGGGGATAAAGAAAGGCAGGGAGAGAGAGAAAGAGAGAGATGGAGAGAGAGAGGGAGAGAGAGAAAAGTAGGAGCAGGTTCTAAGGGAGTGGCCACTATGCTCTCAATCAGACTGACTAAGCATCTTTTTTTGTACCGTCTTACTTCATCTAACCACCTGGCTTCATTTCTCTTTACGGACTGAGAATGTGCTTTTGGCTGACTATCTAAATCAAACTCTTCATTTACAAGATTAATAAAACTGCTATGGCCGATGTACAACCCATAGATACAGACTAACTCAAATATGGTGTAGATCAGGGGTCTCCAACCTTTTTGGGAATGAGGGCTACATGAAGACCCGAAATCATATGGAGGGCTACTCATTGGAAACAAACAGGCCCTCACCCCTTTTTTGCGAGGGTAGTCCTCCTAAATAATAGGCCTATGTGATTTTTACTTTTAAATTATCAATATTGTGCTGGGTCTGGACCATGTGGTATGGGCGCTGTAGCCAGTTGCACCACAGTACCCCCACCCCCCTTTTACACTTTAAACTACGGAAGGTGAGGTGCTAAGAAAAGAGCTACAAATCAGTATAAATAAAGTATAACAGAGATCACAGTCTCATCTAGCACTCTCCTCACTGCCAACCCAATCCTCTTATATCTGATATCACATTGGCAAGCAGGCTGCCTGCAAGGCATCTGTTGCAGGGTTGTTTTAAACAAACAGTGCTGTATAGAAATCCCATATCAGTAATCAATCAGTTTGATGAATCACAAGATATTCCATAATTCTATCAATGCTACCATCTTCATGGTCACAACCAATCAAACACAGCCTCCATTTTCTCTGCCCATAGGACAGGCAATTTGCAATAAATACACTTGAAGAGCAAAGTGCAATGAATGATTGAAAAGGCCTTTATGCGTGTAGCCTGGAGAAGTGCTCTCAGTCTCAAAGGCATTCTGCTCTAGCTGTCCTTCAATAAATCCTGTAGCAGGTGATGTGATCTCTTCACCAAAATGCCAATAGCCGCGAGACTTAAAGACTTAGAAAACTCATGGAAGATACATAGATGGACACATCTGAACTTTTGTCTTTGTCACTGTTGTCGCCATCATCACCTTCATCACCATCATCATCATCACCACCATCACCATCACTACCTCTGTCCTCATCCTCATGACCTCTTTCCTCATGACCTTCCTCCCACTCATCTTCCTCACCTGGGCAAAGTCCGCGGCCAACCTCATCTTGCCACCCTCTCCGAGTGGCCGCAGCAGGCTGGCGTTGCGGATGAAGAGGTGGATGGCGCGGCGGGCGATGGCCTCCGTGTTGTCGTAGATGAAGTCCAGACACTGGAAGTGGCGCAGGTAGTCGCTCATGCAGCGCGCCACAAAGCCCTGCAGCTCCCTCATGTAGAGAGAGCAAGGCACGTCTGGACGTCCTGGCGCAGAGAGGGGCCTGCATCCAGACACACACACACACACACACACACACACACACACACACACACACACACACACACACACACACACACACACACACACACACACACAAGTACACACACACACAAATACATAATGCATAAATGTTAATATAAATCTGCCCATAGCTACGCTCAACATAGATGAGTACATGCTCTTTCAAACCCAAACAAACCCACAGACAGATATGACCATACAAGGACACAAAAACAAACACAATGGCGCATTAAAACATATTCAAGATATTCAAGAACACACACACAAAATATACACATACAGACAGACAAAACACAAATATACACATGAATGCAAAGAGCAATATTAGCATGAGAAGCCTTGGATATGAGGGCACTTAACCTTCAACATGAGAGCCAGGATAAGCTCTGCCATAACAAGGCATGCAGACATCCGCTCAAACAGTGCACGCTCACTCTTTCTGCAACTCTGAAATGCTCACACGCACACACACACACGCACAGCTGAAAGGCCCGCGTGATGCCAGTCTCTCCTCTTTACACTCACAATTGTATCCATCCACCACTCCCTCTATCTCTCTCTCTCCTTCCTCTCCCTCCTCTCTCCCCCCACCTCACTCTCTCTCTCTGTGTTGTTCCGCCCCAGGCTGGGCAGCTTCATGTAAAGCACATATAACAACAGGGGATAAATGAGCTCCCTTGGGCCTCTGCTTAGAGGGATCAGTAGCTGAGTCCCAGAGTGTTAAAGGCAAGGAAGTCCGATTAGACACCGGTAGACACCAGTCAGTCTCCATCACCATTCCTCTCTCTCTTTCTCTTTATTCTGTCACTCTTTCTTTCTCTCTCTCTTTCTCTCTCTCTCTCTCTCTCTGTTACAAAAAGACAGAAATGCCAGGGGTCCCAAACAGACGTTGCCCCTCAATGTGTGCCTTCCGCTGCCCCAATGCCCATCTCACTCACACCCCCCCCACCCCACCCCTCGAGATACCCAAGCCAGGGACAGAGGCGGACAAAAGAGTCGGCGAGTCACTAGCCGAAGCGCGACGACCGCTAAATGTTATCTTCCTCCGGCACATTCATTCATCTCTTCAGTCCTCATGCAGAGGGAAAGGGAGAGAGAGAGAGAAAGCAAAAGAAAGAGAGAGAGAAAGAGAGAGAGATACAAAAAGTGAAGGGGGAAGGCTCTGTCTGAGTGAATAGGGGTTGTCTAAGGGAGGGGAACACGGTTAACACAAAAGGGAGAATGGAGTCCACAAGTATCCACACGTTACACACATCCCCATACACAAATACAAATACACACACACACACACACACACACACTTACCCAAATTAATGTACACATATGGTCATGTTCAAACTGGCGCACACCCACAGACGCGTATACACACAGAGTCACTCACACAGACACACAGAGATGCACACACACAGCACACAGGCACAAACTCAACCAGACATGCACAAATGCCCAAATGCATACACACACACACGCACGACCCCTCTGTGTCCCTCCTAATGCGCCCTTCACAGACTCAAGAGCAGAGGACACACACACACACACACACATCGCATCACACACGACACGCACACAAGACGCATGCGACGCTATCACACACACACGAGCGCGTACACACACACACACACACACACACACACACACACACACATACACACACACATGCACACGTGCACACGCACTCACACGGACACACACTCACACGGACACACTCAAAACACACGTCTGTAGAACAGCCTCCAGCCTCTCCTGAGCACTCATGAGGTTGCCATGGCGCAGCAATAAGGTTAATGATGTTAACTAGGACAGTCATTAATTAGGCATTCATAGCATGTTCAGAGGTCGGGCAGCACAACGTATCATCCATAGATCTAGGCACGGTTTAATAGTATAGGGACGTGGAGGAGAGGGGGAGCACAGTGTGTGTGTGTGTGTGTCTGTGTGTGTGTGTGTCTGTGTGTGTGTGTGTGTGTGTGTGTGTGTGTGTGCGTGCGTGTGTGTGTGTGTGTGTCTGTGTGTGTCTGTGTGTGTGTGTGTGTGTGTCTGTGTGTCTGTGTGTGTGTGTGTGTGTGTGAGTTTGAGGGACATAATAAAAGGCCCTTTCCTACAGGGCAAACTCCATGAGTTGCTAGTGGAGTTGGTGATGGCCGGGGCGTAAACAGCGGCGCTGCAGCCAGCGAGGCGTGACAAAGCCACCGCAGGACTACAGAGCCCAGCAGCCATCGAGCCACGAGACGCCCTTAAAAGCAAGCCGCCACAGAGAGCAGTGGATCGTAGGGAGTGGAGTCCAGGCGGGAGAGTGCAGTTGGAAATGTCATTCTTACATTTAGAGAGAAAGACACGGGGTCAGGGTCTGAATACAAAACACGATTAAGAAGCCACATGGGCTAGCGGGAACACACACACACACACACACACACACACACACACACACACACACACACACACACACACACAGACAAACATAACACACACACACACACACACACACACACACACACACACACACACACACACACACACATGCACACACACACACACAAACATACACACACACACACACAGACAAACATAGACAACACACACACACACACACACACACACAGACAAACATAGACACACACTGGAACACAGACGGTATGACTAATGACTTTGCTAATGATTCATCACTTGATGGGCACAATTGATTGAGACAGGGAATTACTGCATGTGTGTTTAGAACATTGATGACCTCTGTGTATGTTTTGACAAGTGTTTGTCTAGGTCACTTTGTGTGTATGTCTAGGTCACTTTGAGTCTGGGCTTGAAGTCGAAGTGAATAAAAGCATCTGTGGTTTGTCTGTGGAGAATTGTGTGTTGTATATATAATATTCTGACAAAAGTGTATGTGTGTGTGTGTGTGTGTGTGTGTGTTCACTCACACAGAAAAGTCCTCCTGGTGCAGGGTGATAAGGATGGCTTCTATGGAGTCGCTCACGGACAGCAGCAGAGGCTGGACTGCGTTGACCATCAGGCTATGCACCCCCTAATCAGAAACACAGACAAGTTAACACACACACACACACACACACACACACACACACACACACACACACACACACACACACACACTGTCCATCAGAGCTTACACCTTACACTTGTTGACTAACCCCCCAACAACACACACACACACATACACACACACAAACCATATTCCTCCACTTCTTCAACACTGTATTACAACAAATTGTTATATTATACACAAATCTACATGGCATATATGATAAAAACATCCCTCCCCTTTGATTCTCGTCTTCAAGAGGAGGATAGCATTGTGACCGCTTTGCACATGTTCACGGGTCAGCATCCCCCTACGACGCCCCTGATTGGCTCACACGGCCGGTTGCATGGCAACATGGGAGTCTGGGTGGCGGTGCTTAATCTTGTCGTGTGCGCACATGTGAGCGGCTGATTTGGCTGACATTTGCTGGACCATCCGCAGAACATCAGTCTGGCCATCACGCACCTTCACCCCGGCTGTTTGTGAGAACCTGTGCATGTCCGTGTGTCTGTGCATGGAGAAGTCCATTAGGGAGGTGTGCCAGTAACGTGTGTGCATTTGTAATTGGTGTGTTCTTGGGAGTGGGCATAGGCCTACTGCATGTATTTGGAGAGATGACTGATGTGTGTTCATATATTTGGTGGGGTTCTAGTGTGTGTGTGTGTGTTTGTGTGTGTGTGTGTAATCACGCCATGACGTGTGTGCCACACAGGCCACCCCCTGACGCCCCTGATCCGCTTATCCCCTGTACCATCTCTGTGCGGAGATCAATGGAAACTCATTAGGGCTCCTCCTCCGTCCCGGGACCCCCCGTCCCCACCCCCTAATCTCCTGCAGCCCGCTGATTAAGTGATGGCCCCCGCAGATCTCCTCCCCGTCCACTGCTGCCCAGCGAAAGTTAATGCATCCCCTACCTGAGGCCTGTCTGCCCGGTCACTCATCCATCTAACTTTCCTGTATTGGTCCATATGGACCAGTGGACGTCAACAACATTCTTCTGTGAACTTCCTGCTTTACTGGGGACCTCACTGATGCTAACTAGTACTACCGTAATTTCCTAACTATTAGCCACGGCTTATACATTGATTTTGAAAAAAATTCTTCAGCTATGAGGTTAATACACGGGGGCAGTTAACATGGTATTAATAGGGTTTTGTTTCTTTTAACTGGCATAAAACACTGTCCTGCGTCTTATACACAATGTGGCTAATACACAGGAAATTACTGTAATAATAAGCACATGAATGCAAATTATGTCCATAGTTTATTCATCAGTAATGTAACAATCACTATTGAATAAAACATGCTAGTGGCACCTCCATCATTTAATAGACCTCCTACTCTGTTTGTCATATGGGATACAGGGTTGTTGGGAACAGGGATGTTTATTGTAGGGTCTCTAATTCTACAGGCCTGACTGTGAGCCCATGATC
>NC_063205.1:10030585-10058085 GCF_017589495.1 Alosa alosa
AAAATAAATGACACACAAACGGAGAGGGAGAAGACAAGTGGGAGGAAGAGAGGTGAGAATAACAGATAGAACAGAAGAGAGAGAGAGAGAAACAAAGGAAGGATATAAAGGAAGGAGGATAGAGAGTATTCAAGCCAGTGATGGGAAGCAGAAGCGAAGAGGAAGGAGAAATGGTGAGACAGAGACAGAAACAGACAGAGGGGGGAAAAAACAGGAGAGAGAAAGCGCATGAGCTGCTGTGGAGTAAACATGAAGGCCAGCAGGATCAGGTCCTTGGCAGTGCCAGGGGACAGGGGGGCAGGGGTCCGCACGTCAGACTCCAAGGTGGCAGGCCCACCCGGGACATGCCAGCCAGCTGTCACCATGGCGACTCCACACAGGCAGAGACTGGCGCTCGGGTGGAGTGAGGGGAGAGGAGAGGCGTATCTGTTGCCAGTCACAAGTCGTCTTCATGCGCGTGGGCGCACACACACACACCTATGCATTTCACACATCATTGTACACAAACACATGAAACACATAGTTGCACATAGGCTACATAATTACTCACACAAACACACACATACGGGTCATTCCATGTCAAATCTGATAAGATTGTTGCTACACCGTCTCAGATTTCAAACCTTGTCTATAGGAATGGGTCCCTAAACCAAGGCCTGTAAAATATTAATGCTCAAATCCTATGCCTTTTAGCCCTTGATATCAGTTTGAAAGCCTGATAAACACATTATCTGGGAAGCAGGGTTTGGGCATTAAAGGCATCCTATGCTATTTTTTCCCTTAATATAACAGCTTTGAAGTTATTTTGATGCTATGCTAATTGGGAGAATGGCATGCCTTACAAGCCTTACCCTACCCGTCTACAGAGAACCAGCCTTGCAACTTCATTCTCTCTTGGCTCACGCAATTGTGCCATAGCTTACTATTTGTATGGAGTCATGTAATATTACATTGTCAGTCGATATGGCTCTTCAGAGATTATCTTTGCAGATTCTTATCCTGTATTGATGTTGTACTATAGATCATTAGTTCTCCAGGAACAAGATGGATAGTGTTCCTCAGGAGCAAGGATAAAGATGCCGAGGTATAACAATGCAATTAACTACGTTTATTTCTATGAAGGAAACATGGTACAACACTGAGGGGCCAGATGTACTAGCAGCTTTTAGCCCACTTCAAGCGTTATTTGTTTTAAGCAACATCAGTGTAAAATCATTCGCGAGGTATGTGCAAACAGGTCGTAAAGATGTAAGCATAAACTACCTGTCAGCGGGGAGCTGAAAGTGGCAGATTGCATTTTTTAATGCCATGCATATATGCATTCATGGGGAGGATCAGGGGAAAGTGGGTGTTTAAGCGTAAAAAGATGGGAGGGTATGTGGTATGTACAAAGACTGCTCTTGAAAGCGCTTAAGATCTATTCTGCCTAAATACTTCCATGCTTGTAAAGCAGGTGTTAATCAAATTGCAGTTCAATGTGTCAATAAGAGAACCTTTCAAAGACAACAGAATGCAGCTATTTAGAGCACCAGTTTTTGTAAGTCTTTGTACTATAAACTATTACTTTGTACTTGTACTATTAACTTTAGTTGGCCCTTTTCGGATGTCTTACTTTTCACTTTCCGTCATTCACTTAAACTTTCCTACTTGCTGGAATTTGACCAATCTTCCATAGCCTACTTGCACAAGTATTTTGAGTAGAACTACTGATCTTCATTATCTCCTTGCTTGTTGACATCTTATCATGTATGGTATTGTTCATGATTGCTAAGCGTTTGATTCTTTTAATGTTGTCATCCAAGTTAACTTCATTCAAAAACTCGCGGCTTGTTGGCTGCCATTAAGTTGGTGGGCGTTATCAAAATTGCGTTTATGGGCGGAGAAAGGCAAGAAAAGCGCCCGTTTACACTAAAGGGTGAGCGATTGATAAATCGCGGAACTTGGGTCTGACAGCGTTACGTAATGGCGGTTTGTCCATGGCGCTGATAACTTCGTTCGCAAATGTCACGTTACATCTGGCCCTGTGCACACTAAGGGGCCAGATGCACGTACGACGGCGATATCGATCATCATTAACAAATCCGCAGATGCGGCGCTGTCAGACCCAAGTTCCGGCCGTATTTATCGAACTTTGTAAACTGTGCCTTTCTGCCTTTCTCCCCATATCGCAATTCTGAACGTCCATGCAACCTGAGCGGCAGAGCCTATACAAGCATGAATAAGTTAACTGATTGACAACGCATTAAAAGAATCAAACATTTGCAATCATGAAATAATACATACATGATAAGATGTCAACAAGCAGGGAGATAATGAAGATCAGTAGTTTTACTCAAACTACTTGTGCATATGCTTTGGAAAATTGGTAAAATCTAGCAAGTATGAAAGTTTAAGTGAATGACGTTGAAAGTAAGACTACGAAAGGAATAACGAAGTTAAGGTTGCTTTTGATAGTACAAATACTTACAAAACTGGTTGCTCTAAATAGCGATTATGTTGTCTTTGAAAGCTTCTCTTATTGATGCATTGAACTGCAATTTGGATTAACACCTGCTTTTTTTACAAAGGCGGAAGTATTTAGGCGCAGAATAGGCGGTGCTTTCAGGAGCAGTCTTTGTACATACCGCCAGGGAATACATAACTAGGCTTTTTTACTCTTCCCCCCATCTTTTTTCTTAAACTCCCACTTTCCCCTGGATCCTCCCATGAATGCATATGCATGACACAAAAACACAATTAACCATGTTCAGCTCCCGCGACAGGCAGTTTCGCGGCTTTACATCATTGCGCCTGTTTCTACATACCTGCAATGATTTTACACGCATTTCGCTGAAACAAATCACGCCAGAAGTGGAAAAAAGCGTTAGTACATCTGGCCCTCTATGATTAAATGTTGAAGTTTTCTCATATGGATTTTCAGGTTCTTACTCGCTCCCCCACATGACATTTTTGTCCTATGAAAATGACTAAAATGCAACTAAACTGAGTTTTATGCTGTGGATACCTCAAATATGGGCACATTAATAAAGTATTGTAAGTATATGTATAAGTATAGTATAAGTATATATACTCTTTTGATCCCGTGAGGGAAATTTGGTCTCTGCATTTATCCCAATCCGTGAATTAGTGAAACACACACTAATCCTGGCGCAGTGAGCTGCCTGCAACAACAGCGGCGCTCGGGGAGCAGTGAATGGTTAGATGCCTTGCTCAAGGGCACTTCAGCCGTGCCTACTGGTCGGGGTTCGAACCGGCAACCCTCCGGTTACAAATCCGCTAACCAGTAGGCCACGGCTGCCCAGTGTTTGCAGACAAAATACTGACTGATGCCATATGGGTATATGGAACTGTAAAAGCCAAAGAAAATATGAAAATATATACACACACAAAATATTTTACAGGTCTTTGCTTTAGGTCCTAAACAATAGGTAGGACAAAACCTTAGATGGTGCAGTAGCCCTTTTTCTGGATTGTGTTTGACTTGACACACTATGGCTCACAGAGGCACACCGCAGGGCTTTCACTCCCTGGAACAAGCGCCAGCACAAACACACAAACAAATAAACAAACCAACCAACAAACAAACAACCCCAAAACATTTGGAGGCTTGAGAAGCAAACAAAGACATGGCAGAGGAGAGATGAAATGCACGAAGAAAAGAAGAGAAGAAAAAAAAAAAAAAAAAACACCGCCACGGGGCGTCATGGCAACAGACTTAAAATGGCACAGCAACAGTTAATTATCAGCAGGAGGCAGCAGGAGTGCAGTGGAGAGTGTGTTTGTATGTACATGTGTACGTGTTAGTGTGTGTGTGTGCGTGTGTGTGTGTGTGTTGGGGGGGGGGGGGGTAGGGTCTTCAGGGTGTGAGCTCCTTCACACCTGGGGCTAGCCTATATTTAACCAGCACGGCACAGTGGGCCAAAGGGGGGTGCACTAGTCACCTAACGAGGACAGTACTCAGGTGAGTCACCAGAGAGAGCGAGAGAGAGAGAGAGAGAGAGGACAGGGTGAAAGGAGAGATATGCAAGAGAGAGAGAGAGAGAGGACAGGGCGAAAGGAGAGATATGCGAGAGAGAGAGAGAGCGAGAGAGAGAGAGAGGACAGGGTGAAAGGAGAGATATGCGAGAGAGAGAGAGCGAGAGAGAGAGAGGACAGGGTGAAAGGAGAGATATGCAAGAGAGTTAGACAGCGAGAGGGCAGAAAGAGAAGGGAGAAGAAAGAGACCGGCTGTGAAATTGAGACAGAGAGATGGACCAAAAGAAAGAAGACGAGAGAAAGAGAGGAAGAGGGAGAGAGAGAGAGAAAGAGAGAAGAGTAGAATAAAGGGGAAGAGAGAGATAGACTGAGAAAGAGAGAGAGATAGACTGAGAAAGAGAGAGAGAGAGAGAGAGAGAAAAAGAAGGCATAACAAAGAGGTAGAGGAAGAGAAGGGAGACAGAAAGAGGTTTCCGCCACACACAGCTCGTGTGTGTCCACCGTCAGGTCTGCGCTGGAACTCCAGGCCCTGAGTGATCTAATGAGAGGAGTCTGGCTGGGCTGAGACAGCCAACCCACCAGAGGGCTCAACTCCCTGATCTGCCCCCGGCGGTGGAGGCATAGGAGACAGGCCCAGCGGCCTATGGGGGAAAGGTCAAGGTGGAGGAAAGGAGACAGCACTGGTATATAGTCTTGGTTTACAATGGCTGAGAGGCTGAATCTTACTGAAAACTACATCTGAAAGCATTGTGTGGGTTGTTTAAGATATGGAGTGGCATTATTTAATCACCTCCCCGTGTAGTTATTTAATGACCACTGGATCAGAGATGCATCATGGGAAATGTCCTGGGGGAGAGGACCGGGGAATTGAACCAGAGGGGGGTGTGCGAGAGACGGACACTCTAACCACGGGGGCCGCAGTGCTCCAGAAGAACACGACGCCACGGCCATTTTCGCAGCGTGGGGCCCCCCGCAGATTGAGGCGGATTTAAAAAGCAGGAATTATTTTCCCAGCGTGAGAGCCGGGCGGAGCAGGTTAAAAAGCCCGGGCCCATTTCACATTTCACATTTCACTCGGCCAGATAGAGAGCAATAAGCAGATGGTATTCACTACTGGGCTGCAATCTGCAGCTCTGCAAAAAGCCAAATGCCCATCTACTATTACGTTTAATGGACCATGTCAGGTTTTAGACACCTGCTGTCTTTCAGTAGCACCACAAATTCTCTTTTCGTTTTACATTATTAACTACATTCAATAGAGCTTAAAGGTACATTTTTAATAGGTTCCAATGGTTTATTTTACTTTTGGGGATGTTCACGGCTCTTCTAGCATAACTTCATTTTTTTCTTACTCACGCAAGACTCAGAGCAAGTACACAAACTGCTGTGGCTCCAGTGGCTTTAAAGGAGAATTCCGGTGTGATATTGACCTAAAGTGTATTGAAACATGATACCGAGTGTGAACGTATGTCTCATAGCCCATCTCGGCTTGTCCCCTGCACTCCAAAATCTGGCTAGTTAGCCGATGCTACCAACAGCTTTTTTCAATAGTGGTGCTTCGCATCGGCTAGCCATGCAAATAAATCACTGTTTTACACCCATTTACGAGGCTCAATGTATCTCCACACTTCATTGGTAGACTTCGAGGGCCCCTGACATTTAAAACGAGACATTGAGAACTTTGAAAAAGCACTGGTAGTTTACTTACAAGACGATTTATACAGACAGTATCTTCACGAAGTTTAGCCATCTTGAATTTAGTCACGATAAGTTAGAACAGCGAGTAAGAATGAACAGGTATGATAAGGGATCAGATTCCAAAAATAATTCAGTGGAAATGCATGGATTCCAGTTTCTTCCAGTAGCAGCAACTGGAATCCATGCATTTCCACTGAATTATTATTAACTAGCGCCAGATTTTGGAGTGCAGGGGACAAGCCGAGATGGGCTATGAGACATACGTTCACACTCGGTATCATGTTTCAATACACTTTAGGTCAATATCACACCGGAATTCTCCTTTAATGCTAAATTCTGATGGTGCTTACACAAGGCCAAGCCATTCATCTCCCTGTGGCAGCGATTGTGACCCAGGGGCAGTGTCCCGGAGAATACTACGGCAGGGACGTCCAGCACCCGTTCACCCCCCCTCCCCCCATCACCACCACCACCTCCTTCCCAATGGGGATGTGGCCTCCTGCTCGGGGGAGTCGATACAGCATCTGATGTCGGCTGAAGAGAGAACGAAGGCCCGCGCCGCAAATCAATGTCCGCACAGGGTGAAGGGCAAGAGCGAGCTGTTCCTCAATCAGCCGTCGCCTCCACACCCAGAGATAAGTATAATCCAATCACACCCTGATTACGCCAAAACGGGGTCAATCAGGCGAGACACGGATTTACCTTCAGCGGGCCCAGCCTGTTGGGATCAATGAGGGGAGCTAAAGAGGGGGAACCTGGGGTCAGGTTTGGGTCAAAAGAGGGATAGACAACTCGGAAACACTTTACTTGATAGATTGGCTGCTACCATAATTTCACCCACTTATCAACACGAAAGCACCCTCTTATTACTGATCTGTAAAGTAAGGTGCTACGGAAAACTCCCATCTCCTGGTTAAAATGAAATGGACATGGTTACGACAGCAGGATGATGACAGTCTGGGGGATGGTGGGAGGGCCAAATGCCTTGCATACACGTCATCTGATGCTATGGGAGCTGTGACTGAGAGTATTGTACTGAGGCAGTATGTTACGTTTACATTACATATTCATTTAGCAGACGCTTTTATCCAAAGCGACTTACACATGTCAATTATATATGTATGCAGTATGTATGTAATGATTGTCTTATTGACAAAGAGAAATACTACACATCCTGTTTGCTGCCAGTTTGATACTTCCACCGACTAATTCTCTCAGAAGTCACATAACTGTGCCAAAAGGCAGGTACAGTGTTTTATTATGAGGACAAAACTAATAGATACAAGAGAGAATGTTCGGATGACCTCGTTGAACTACGAGACAGAGCTGGATCATGTTCAGGGACATGGAGCGCTGTGTTTATTGATTTCGGATTGCAGCTCGAAACACCGACGTCGTGTGTGACGCAGGGCGGCTGACCCACTTCTTATAAGAGTGTGTGTAATCGGAAACAGGCTCCGATACCATGGAGCCCGATCCGTTAGCGTCTACGGGAGGAGATGAGAATAGCAGGCAGACCGGTGTCTTACCAAGCCGTAACTCTAAACCCAGTGTCTGTGGCTCCGTGAGCCTTCGGAAGGTCAGCTGCACTCGGCCATCTGCTGAGGGCACGGCGGCGGTGGTGGTGGCGGTGGCGATGAGTCTGCCTGTTCTTCCCGTTCACAGCAGGCGGAGTAAGCCTTGGGGCAAACTCATTCACACTTAAGTGTCACTCGCACAGGCGGCACTTTTACAACACCACCCCACACACATCTACTTGGCAGGGCACGTCATGGCACCAAGTCAGCCTCTCTTAACAAAAGCAAAGTTAGGATCTTCATCTTGCCTTTCAAATGGGCAACATTACATCATTGATAGGAATGAATCATATAAACTCTGTGACATTACTAAAATGTACTAAAATGCATTGGAAAAATAATCTTCCATGATATTTCCATAAAATGTCTTTTGCATTGGGGAGTTGTGGAGTTTCAAGAGGGAGGACAGAATTGAACATGAGCATGACGCGCATGAAAAATGAGCCGTACTGGACGAAAGCAGACGACGTGGATGAGGGCCACGACACACGGCATACGCCACACTCACCAGCTGCTCGCACTTCACACAGAAGAGCTGCACCGTCTTGGCGGAGTTCCTGGCCACAGCCATGGTCAGACTAGGATCCACAGAGGCCACGTTCAGCTCACTGAAGGGGGCAAAACAGTAGCAGCCATGTGTAGGACATACTTAATGAATTAACGAGAAAAAAAAAAAACATTATGAAGGCCATGCTCACTGAAGGGATAAAACAGCAAACAAAACATTAAAAGGAATGTGCTAGAAATATTTCATGAATAAAAAAAAAAAAGGTAGACATAAACATAGTCAAGTGCATGTGTCATCTGATCCCTCATGCTTCAGGTTGGGTCCAGGAAGGGGGATAAGAGTGTCCTCTCACCTGGCTATGGTCTTGATGATGCTGTCCAGCTCGTCGTTGGAGGGGGGGTTGCGCCCCCCCTGTGGGAAGACGAGGTTGATGGGGTCAAAGAGGCGTGACAGGGACTTGGAGAGGTAGGCAGCCTCATAAGGCTGGAGAGAGTCCTTCAGAGCTTTCTCTGGGCTAAAACACAATATGAATTACTGAGCACACATTCAAAATGATATGTAGCAATTACTGAGCACACATTCAAAATGATATGTAGCATTCATAACAGATGACAGATGTTGGCTAAAGGAACGACGGAGGCATAGACAAATCAACAGTGGCATGTGACATCATGTTTAGTGGCATGTGACATCATGTTTAGTGGTAGGCCTACACAAACAATGTTGTGACATCATGTTTAGTGGCATGTGACATCATGTTTAGTGGTAGGCCTACACAAACAATGTTTCAGAAGAAATCGAAATGCAAATCACTGCATTTCTGTAAATCACTGATGCAAAATGCAAATCACTGCAATTCCTATGATGCTATACAGTACAATAAGGACAAAGGAACAGCAGGAATATTTGCCTGCCTTTTTTTGCTTCTTACGAGATGATTAGTTTTCCTCAGATGACCCAACTATGCTTGATGTGATTACACAAATGTGCTTGTGTGCTGTGCGGTGCGGTACAGTACGGTGCTGCACTGTGCTTTGCACGCGGTCTTCAGTCTCTCATTGGAGCACTAATGCACCCAGGCTCATGGTTCAAGAGAGTCTGTCTCTTTTCCTCACTTAGCTACAATTAGAAGCTGCCCAAGGGGCACTGGATTTGCCCCAGTCCCTCCTCCCCGTTCACCACACCACATCCCCCTACCCCACCCAAGCAGTCTCCCCGCGTTACGCTCACAAACACAGACAGATCTGCGGTCGAGCCGCGGGCTCTTCTCCGAGCTGCCGCTGCCACCATTTTATCATGCGAGGGGCGTTATCCAGGCGTGGCACGCTTCGATTGTTAGCCGTGGCGAGATGATGAAAGCGGTGGCCAAGAGACGCGGTGCTAATTGGGGAGCATGGCGTCTTCAGTCGCGGCACGCTTTCAGGCACAGAGGTGGCGAAAAGGCTCAGACTCAAAGAGTTCCTTTTCAACCATGCCTCGCCTCTTCCATCGACTCTGTTCATCCCTTCTTTAAATACGTCCTTCTTCTGAGTATCTCCCTCTTTCAACCAGCATTGCCATTTCCTTCCTCTACCTTGGCTCACTTTGCTTTTTCATTGTCACATAGAGCATTTTTCTCACTCCTCGCTGTCTCTGTCTGCCTGTGTGTGTGTGTGTGTGTGTGTGTGTGTGTGTGTGTGTGTGTGTGTGTGTGTGAACCTTCAGCAGCCTTCAGAATAAAAGAGCCTCACAAGGGCCTTTCAACTGACTGAAGCAGAAGTCCGTGGACAGTCTGGTGCTGGTGCCCCTTCCTCCCAGCTCAGAGCCGCCCTGTTGCACATCACATCACATCACATCACATCACATCACCGCTAAGCACCACACACCCCCTAACTATGGGCTCAAGACCGGCTGACCCCAAAGGGTCATCTAAACATGGAGAGGAAAAAGAAGAACAAGTGAACCATGGGGTAGAGAGAGAGAGAGAGAGAGAGAGGGAGAGAGAGAGAGAGAGAGAGAGAGAGAGTGAGAGAGAGAGAGAGAGAGAGAGAGAGAGAGAGAGAGAGAGAGAGAGAGAGAGAGAGAGAGAGAGAGTGAGAGTGAGAGAGAGAGAGAGAGAGAGAGGTGGACATAGAAAGAAAGACAGAAAGACTGAAAGAGCGAGACGGTGAGAGAAGAAAAAAGAAAGGAAGCAGGAGAGAGGGAGGCAGGAAGATGAGAGTGCACAGGGGTCATTAGAGGGTGGACGAGTGAATGGACCAGTGAGGGAGAGGAGGATACTGTTACAGGATACAGGAGGAAGCATCAAGCAGGAGCCTCACATTTAGACCGATCCAGTGGGAGAGACATTTTGGTTTGAGGTCAGAAACTCGCGACAAGATAATGACATCACAGGTTATCTCCTTGGCAATAGCTCGGGGGGAGGGGGTGCTAGGTAGGATGGAGGTGTGGGTGGGTGGTGGGTGTTGTCAGGGTCCACAAGGCTCCTCAGCGGTCATTATCTTGGGCTCAGTGGTTGTGTGGATGGACATAGCGACTCACGTGATGCTCTCACCAGCATCTACCTCAGAGAAGCTGTTTTTCACCCGGTCAAAATAGCCTGAACATAAGACACGCATTCCTCTGACCTGAAGGTGACCAGAGGCAGAGACAGCACTAAATAACAACAGTACGGGTCAGAGGCTTTCTTACGTTGAGTGACAACTTGAGAAATCCACCATGGCTCTCTCAGAAGACCAGGGAGAGGGTCACACTATAATCAAGCCGCACCGCGTGGTCATTTCTGTTCACTTTTCCTTTCTCCTCTCCTCAACGCTCGCCGTCAGTCTCGCTTCTCACGTTCAACCCTTCATTCGATTGTCGCATTTGTCGGATGAACGAGCGTGCCAAATATCGTGCTTTCTGCCAAGCGAATCACCTTCACCTACACTACAACCCCACAGCTGGGTTCACTCCAACACCCGTCTCCCTTTAGAAGTCTGCTGACTCGGCACTATTTCAGGACGCGCTCACTGCAAAACAGGGTTGCCCTACCCTACCCCTTGCTGCTTGCCAAACTCGATTGCCATTCTGCTCACAAAACCACTTTTGACAGTTTATGATGAGGGGCGCTGGTGGCATGGGGCCTTAATTGCCAGTTGCCTGCTGCGTTAAAACATCTCAATGAGAGTTTTTCAGGATGTGTCTGTGTGTCTGTGTGTCTGTATGTCTGTGTGTGTGTGTGTCTGTGTGTGTGTGAAGGGGAAGTGGCGGAGGTTTGAGTGGTGAGGCGGAAAATGAAGCACTCGATTGAGATTCTCGGCGATGTCTCTTCTGTCGTTACAGACCTCTTCGGCAAAATGGGGATGCGCCGGTGTTTGTGTTTTCCTGGCTCTGGCGGGCTAAATTAGCTTCCGCAGACACTTAACACTTGGCACTCGGTGATGATTGTGCTTTCAGGGAACAGATTAAGCCTGACAGGAATCCCCAACACTGTAGTTTTACGGCCGAGATACGGCATTGACAAGTTGATGGAGTTTTTACAACGTTGTTTGTTAACTGCAGGAACACCCAGGCAGGTTACGAGGCCATTGAATTTAAATTATGGGAGCAATTTTGATTTGCTTTATTATATCTTATAAAGCTCAGATGGAAATTTCAATAAAGTAAAACTTGGTAAAATACCACATGATGTAACACATTTTGAACAAGAACAGTACAACTGAGCAACCACCTGACCTCAAATTTGGCTGTTTCACTGTTTGCCTGCATGTGTATTGTATGTGGGCGTGGAGGGTGAATGACTAGGTGTTAATGCAACGACCTCAGGTGAGCCTACATGGGGAATGAGGGATAAGGGGAGCCACTCACTCGTAGTCCTGCTTGGTCTGGGTGAAGAGGTCCTTGGAGTCGGTCTCCGAGGTGGGCAGGTCCATGGACAGCTCAAGCCCTCCCTGGGTGGAGAACGCCCCCTGGATGTTGGTGTTGTACTGCTGCAGGCGCTTCCACAACTCGTTGTACAGCCGCAGTAACTTTGGGTACTCGCCCTCCAGTGCCTGCTTCAGGAAGGTAGAGTCTGTGGAGTGGGAACACACACACACACACACTGTTACGATAGGTTAGGGTCACATGGTAGGGCAAGCACTGACTTACAGGTGGGGCTCCAGTGATGTCATTACCTGTGGCTAATTAGGCTAAATGGAACACCTGTCCTGGGGCCTGGGCTCACAATTAGTTCAGGCCTTTGAGAAAGGCCTGTGTTTTCCCCTTTGAAGAGAGTTTGCCCGTGAGCAGGCAAACTTGGACAATTTACCGTTTGTTTTTGGATTTTAAACCACCACACCACAAAACTGAACATTTCAACCGAAACGGCGCTTGGGCTAGTCGTGAGGTGCGCCGAGAGCTATACCTGGTCAGCGAGAGCCACAGGTAAGTGACCTCTCGCTGGAGCTCTGCCGATGCTGACACGCACACATTCGCAACCACTCACCTAGGACTTACTTCCACGTCTGTACACCACGTAGGGCCAGTGTGTAAGGTAACGTTTTGGTTTTTTTTGGCGTTTTTGGCGTTAACGTTGCGTGGGGGACCGAGGCTTCAGCTAAAAAGAATACAATATACCCTAGACACGAAGCTTAGCTTAGTTTGGATGCTGTGCCTTGGCCTGCCCGTAACACACACACACACACAAACACACACACACAGAGAGAGAGAGAAAGAAGAAAAAGGTAAGAAGGGTTTCTTTCGCTACAGAGGCTGAGATGGTACCAATCTTCAGGAGACAAGAGGGAAGGAAGCCGAGAAATGTGAAAAAGACATGGCACACATATGGCGCTCTGGTTTATGTCCTTGGCCAAGAGATGAAACATCCTTTGTGTCACCCATGAATGATTAAGATGCCTTGTTTCAGTCCCTCCAGACTTTGTGACCAGTGAACCTGACATCTAACAAAGTCCTGGTCTACATCAGCACACAGTGGACACACACACACACACACACACACACACAAGGCGTGAATCCCTGCCTGTTGTCCCCTGTGCAGAGGGGCAGAGGGGACGTTTGAAAAAAGAGAAACAAACATGAGCAACCTACAAATAAAATAAGACCTGTAGTTCCTGTATTCTAATTCCTGCTCTCCAGAATACAGAAATATAAAGGGGAAGGGGGGTTGAGCCTATGCATATGTGTTATAGTTACTCAGGGAAACAAATCCACTCTTTGTGCTCCAACGAGCTTGAAAATCTTGATTTCCATTATCCAAGAGTCCCCAGACAATGCCAGCGGATACGACAAGGAGAAACAGAAAGGAGGATTTTTACTCCCTGACAGAATACAAAGGGATGAAAGAAACTCACAGGTGGAAACGCTTCTGAAAATACGACATCATTAATATGATAATGACTTAACTTTATGACTGATTAATCACTCATTATGGATCTTATGCAGGCTGTTGTATGGAGTTATTTTTTTTTTGGAGAGCTGTTTTGTGCAGTTGAATTGGTGCATGCATAATTGAACAGGTCTGGTGTTTAATGCCCATTTTAAAGGGATTCTTTGGACGTTAAATGAGCTGTTGCCACCGGGCGTCTTGCTGAAGCAGGATCAGCCATCTGGAAGCAAATGAAAATGTAAATGCGGACTTATTTCTGTCATGCCGAATGTGTGTGTGTGTGTCGTGTGTGAGACGAGGGAGAATGCCACCATGATGGAATACTGATGTGATGGTACTGAGGCTTGGGACCAAAGCATGGAATAACAAGACCCCCCAGCAAGCGCGCTTTGCGTTGAGCTAGGCCTATAAACTGGACATCTGATGCATGAACAGGTTATGATAAAGAATGGCAAGTTGGTGTCTTTAAACATGACCACCATTACTACAGACAAGCCATCATGGTGCCAGTAATGAGGCTACAGAGAGCTGAGAGAACTATTACCATACAATAATATGTCATGCATAATAAGGAAGGGCTTTCAGCTGCGTAATAATGTCAAAGGCCAAAGTGAAGAATCTTTTCTTCTAGGATTCCTCGGTGGTGGAATAATTTACCTAATGCTCCTCATTCTAGCAATAGCTTTGGGATCTTCAAAAAGCATCTAAAGACTCAAACTAATTAATTAATTCTTCCATAGTCACAGTTTTTATGGTTATTGATATTAGTCTGTTGAAGTATTGGTATTTTTAATATATACAACAACGAACGAAAGCAGCAACAGAAATCCAGCAACAAAGCTGCCTTTGTGCGCAACAAAGAGGCTTCTTTAGAGCCCTGTTGACGTGGGCTCTTAGCAAACCTGGTAGCCTAATTAACCAGAGAAAGAACCAAAGCAGGAATTAACAACATCACCACCAGAGCAGCCTTCATGACCATTTCATAGGGTTTTCAAACAGGCACCTTCTGTCTTCGGTCTTTCTTTGTAATGTAATATTTATTGATGTCATTGCCATCCACTTTAGACAAAAGTGTCTGCTAAGAACTATAAACATAAACATACATCAAAAGGCTGTACCAACACGAAATGGTTTGCTATAGTACTGTACAGTAATGCCTTATTAAAGCTGTTTATTCATAATGTTGTATCAAACTGTAAACTGAACTCAAATAAAAAATGAGATCAATTTTCTACTTGATTGCACTAGTATCCTTATCAATGCATTATTACAGGAGTTGTGACCATAATGTACCATAAGTCATGAGACTTACTGTATGACTGTAGGGAGTATGTGTGTGGCTAATTCTGATTTTTTTCCAGTTTGTTAGGGTGTTTACGGTAGATACAAAGTGACAAAATTATTTCTGTGGCATTTAGAATCATTTGCTAATCTGCAGCTATGTTTAGACAAAACAGCAAGCTCAGTTCTGTTTTAAGCAGGCCCGTAAGGACGGTCTTTCAGCTGCACATTGTGGGTAAGGTGACAAAAAACACCCAAAGAAAGGAGGGTAGGGAGTTTGATAAAGGAGGGTAGGGAATGTTTTTAAAGCACAGAGTTAGAAATTACCTCCAAATTACCCCCAAAACAAGTGGAGCCTGACAGGTAGTAATGCAGGGCCTGTCATGATTACTTTTTATTGACCAGGGAAAGTGCATTGAAGATTGTCATTAACTCGCGATAACATCTGGCCCAGATCGATGTGTGTGTGTGTGGGCGGGGAATGGCGTTTAATGGATGGGTGTGTGTGGGTGTGTGTGTGTGTGTGTGTGTGTGTGGGTGTGTGTGTGTGTGTGTGTGTGTGTGTGTGTGTGCGTGCGTGCGTGCGGATGCTGATTTCAATGCCGCCTTAAATTGATTTAAGGTCCGGCGAGACTGGAAGGGGAGGTGACGGTTTGATGAAGGTCCTCCGAGTGGTCATTTATTCCTCCAATGAGCCTGCACTGATCAACTTTCGCCAGCAAATGTTGATTGTTCTCTTTTTTTGGTGCCACAGAAAGAGGGACACAAAATCAACTCGACCACGCTGGGTCACACAAGGAGCTAGGCGTGGTGCTTACCTGTTTTGGATCATGACAGTACTACAGTACTTTACGTCTGGACTGCAGACGGTTCCCATATACATCACATATAATAACGTTAGCTGGGCTGGGCTAGCATGCAATACCCTGTAAAGTTGTGGGTTTGATTCCCAGCTTCCACCATTGTGCCCTTGAGCAAGGCACTTAACCCCAAGCTCTGTTATGAGGAAAATGGCCTATGTAATGTAATTGACATAAATGGATAAAAGTGTCTGCTAAATAAATACATGTACATGTAAATGTACTGTAAATAATAACACATTTCAGATTTTGTCCCTGAGAACCATTGTTGATCAAATTGCCAAACAACAACTGGAGAGTAAACCGTTTAAAGACCAAAAGTTGTATTTATGCTGTATTCCTGTTTTTCTGCTGTATTCCTGTTCCTACATTTTCTGTTCCGATAACCAGATAATCTGTCTGGTTCCTCTGAGGCCACAAGAAAACAGCAGAAATAAGAGATGGCTGGTTATTAAAAATAATAACACACACATACACACACACACACAAGAAAAAGGCAAGCAACACAGACAGTGTGTTTACATGCAGGTAGAAATATTGGCTCCATAAGGCTAGTGAAAGTAAACATGCGTGTGGACACACACACACACACACACACACACACACGCACACACACAAATTCACAGACATGGAAAAAAAACACCCAACACATCCTCCTCCTCACCTCCAAATAGAAACAGGGAAACTACAGGGAAGTAACAAAATACACATCCCCAAGCACCCCACACACATCCCTTGCCAAGAGAGTAGGGGAGTGCTGTTGGAGCATGAATGTGTGGAGAAGCTGGAGAAGCTGCAGAAGCTGGACAAGATGGAGAAGATGAGAAGAGCGGCCAGGCTTTTGTCAGGAAAGAGAAGAGGAGAACGGTGACGCAAGAAGGGTGGGGGGCAGAGATCAAGCGCTGGACACATCAAAGCAGACGCGGCCGACTCCAGAAGCCGCTAAGGCCAGGAGCGAGGGCGCCAAGACGACGCCAGGAGATGTGGCCGAGCCAGATGCAGACTGTATGCAGAAGGGCCATACACACACACTCTCTCTCTCTCTCTCTCACACACACACACACACAGCTCAAGCGGTCCTAATCCCTAAAGCAAACACACTGCCTATTAGAGCCTACAGCCTATAAACAGTGACTGATAAGGAGCACAGTAGCTGACCTACAGTGTAACTGAAATACTTACAACAGCCAAAACAAGCTACAGATGAACTCCACATAACTACTAACTTGTTTATTTATCTTGTAACCCACTTTTGATTGTTGTTTTGAGATTGTTGTTGACTGTAAAGGTTTGCATCAGTGTAGTACTCAGTGTTGTACCAATTATCACCCATTTCATTCGAAAATTCTAAAACAACAATGTTTTTAATACTTCAAAATAACATTTGATAAATGAACCTTACATTTTTCAGTAGCCATAGGTGTGTAGATTTGAACAAAATCTGGTTTCAGGCTTTTACTGCCTGAAATGTCCGATTTTGTTTACCATGCTCGGTTAGTGCTGGCCTGGTGGGTCGTCTACTTCCACCCTTTCACACGGCACATGAACGATTAGACCGAGAATTCTCGTTGCTACTTCAAAATGCCACTGGAGCTCCAAGCGGAAGTGTACACGCAGCCTTACAGCACTGTTTACAGCTCTTCGAGTCACTTTTGCTGCTCTTATTTTTTCATTATTATATGTGCCCTCTTATTTACTTATTTACTTACTTTTTTGTTTACTTGAATGTTATGTTTGTCTGTGGACCTAAATTGGTAAAATATGTCTTGTCTTCACCGTGGGATAGTGAGAAACGTAATTTCGATCTCTTTGTATGTCTGGAACATGTGAAGAAATTGACAATAAAGCTGACTTTGACTTTGACTTTTGACTTTTGGTACACAGCTAATTTAGATACACCAATGGTGTGGGTGCTTGCGTTTCTTTAGGAATCCGCCGTCCTGGTTTGTATAGAAATGAATATTAAGTGACACATACACACAAGAGGACGGAAACACGGGACTGGTGGTAATGAGGGGCGTTCCGATACAGCGTAGGAAAGGCACACTCACCAGCGGTGGCTTTCTGGAACTCCACCGACAGCGTTCCGGTCACCGAATTCCAGAAGGTGTACAAGATGTCCGGCTGTCCATCCTGTGGAAAAGAAAACAAAACATCGGGAAGGTCAGCAAAATCAGATATAGTAAAGACATGCTTCACTACATTGCCAAAACACACAAACATTCAAACACCCGGAGCATTAAACACAATAAACTGTCAGAGACAGGTAAACCATAACTAAAAAGTAACATCTTTGCTGCCCTTCACGGCTGATTACAAAAAAAATCCTAAAATTTACCTCAAAAAATTAACAACACCTTACTAAAATTTCCCTTGGGATGAATAAAGTATCTATCCATCTATTTACAAACCATTGATGAGGTCAGGCAGGTAAATAACGAGTCTGTCACAACACCTGTGCATGGGGACGGGTAAACTTTATAAATATGTGAGGTGACCGCAGTGATTAACGCTAAGGCAGGAGAAGAGGCTCGTCTCCACGGACACGCCGGCTGACAGACCCCATTACTCACACGTGCCTCGTGTCTCGGCGGGGGGCTGTGGGCAGCGCACGGGGATCTCATGGCCACCAGTGACCGCTTGTCACAGGTCCCGTCTGTGTTTACATCAGTGTTCACACTGGTGTCATGCACACATGCCAACGTATAGTGCACACAAACACATATATAAACGGAGAGACCCTGGAGCTAAAGACAACCAGAAAACCTGATAAAAAATCCCTCTGGGCAACAGATTTTGTGTGTGTGTGTGTGTGTGTGTGTGTGTGTGTGTGTGTGTGTGTGTGTTTGTGTTTTGTAACTGTCTGTGAGAGAAAAAAGACAGTGTGAAAACGAAAAGAAAGAGGCGGGGGCCCGATGAATAACAACATCGATGGCGATGACAGCTCATCATTGGCTCGTCGCGGCAGGGCGGCCAACGTTGCCGCGGTGATGGATGTGCTCTTCCTCCGTGCCCGTGGAGCAATTACCCACGTAACCTACGGCAACGGGTAGGAAAGAGGAGCAGGCTGGGGTGGGGGTGAGCGTTGTAGTGGGGGGGGGGGGGGGGAGTGTTTGAGCGGCCGGCGAAGGGCCGGCATTAGGAGCAGCCAATTTAGGAGGCTGAGGAGAAGCCGTGCATCCACACTCTGTCATCAAACCCATACGGGCCCCGCAGACACCTTAATAAACGTCTCGACGCTCCACGGCTAACCTCATCAAGAGTGGGGGGAGGACAGGCCAGCAGGTGTGTGTGTGTGTGTGTGTGTGTGTGTGTGTGTGTGTGTGTGTGTGTGTGTGTGTGTGTGTGTGTGTGTGTGTGTGTGTGTGTGAGTGAGAGAGAGAGAGAGAGAGAGAGAGAGAGAGAGAGAGAGAGAGAGAGAGAGAGAGAGAGAGTGTGTGTGTGTGTGTGTGTGTGTGTGAAAGAGGGAGAGAGCTTCTGAGAGAATGTATGAGTGGTGACTGAGTTAGTGTGAATGACTGAGTGAGTATGCGTGTGTGTGTGTGTGTGTGTGTGTGTGTGTGTGTGTGTGTGTGTGTGTGTGTGTGTGTGTGTGTGCTGAGGAGATGGGGCGTGTGTGTGACAGCACTTGTGAGTATAAAAGCCAATAAAGTGGGAGTGCAGGACAAAGGCAGATGAAGGACCAGATTCTCTCCATTATCTCCTCTTCCTCTTCCTCATCTGTAGTGGTCTCCCAAGGTGTGACAGAGAGAGAGAGAGAGAGAGAGAGAGAGAGAGAGAGAGAGAGAGAGAGAGAGAATGAATAAGAGAGAGAGAATGAGAGAGAGAGAGAGAGAGAATAAGAGAGAGAGAATGAGAGAGAGAGAGAGAGAGAGAGGGAGAAATGAGAGCAATAGAGAGAGACTGTGGGTGTGGGAGAGGGATGGAGAGAGGGATGAGGAGGGGACTGTTTAATTCTCTAATGCATCCACCACGTCCGCGTCCGGCTCTGCCCCACCCGGGGAGAGCACATAAAGGGGTGACCAGCTAAAGGTCAGCAGTGGCTTATCACACTCACTCACACACACACACACACACACACACACACACACACACACACACACACACACTCATATGACAACACTAACACATCACAAACCAGCCCTCTCCCAGACCGACCACAAGAAAAACAAGAGGTGAACCTCTAGGGCTTTGCAGGGTGGGACTGGGAATATGGCGTGTTTGTGTGTGTGTGTGTGTGTGTGTGTGTGTGTTGAGTTTCAGTGACACTATCCAGACATCAAATCAGCCAGGCAGTGCGCCGATCCATTGGCTAAACTCTTATAACATCCTCTCATGCAGTAAACAAGCCCTCTGCCATTTTCGGAGTACTTGACTTGGATGAGACACAAGGCAAAACACTCAGTGCAATCCCACCACAGAGAAACAGAGAAAGCTCAAAACACCTTTGCCTCAAACACAACAACAATAAAAGGATAAAAAAAACACACAAACTCTTATTCTGTCCGTCTTCTGTGAACTCCTAAGCACTGGGTATACAAACGATAGCTAGAGGTTGGACTGGTTTAGAATAACTGCTGAGAGTTTGTAGGAGAGAGACTCAAACCAAAGGGGACTTAAGTGCATGTTTGAAGCGCACAGCAAATAAACAGTGGTAGGGGAAGGATGAAGAATAGGAGGAGGAGGAGGAGGAAGAAGATGAAGATGAGGAAGAGGAGGAGGAAGAAGAGGAGGAAGAAGAGGAAGAGGATGAGGAAGAGGAGGAGGAAGATGAGGAGGAGGAGGAGGAAAAGGAGGAAGAGGAGGAAGAAGAGGAGGGAGGAGGAAGAAGAGATGGTCTGAGGAGGCATTTGTGTCTTTTCTGGTCGGCCGTCAAACCCCCGCTGCTATAGCGTTCTCGCTCTCGGAACGTAAATAAAGGTGAGTGAGAGGAGGTGGGAGGTGCAACTGGAGAGTGATGAAGGAGGGGAGAAAAAGAGAGTGATTAAGAGGGGGGGCTGAGATTTTCCAGCCGTCTGTTCGGCATAAACGAAGAGCCTGGCGTCTGTTGAATGTGCGAAGTAGACTGGAGATCTCGATTTTTGCATTGTGTGCTATAACCTTGCCTGGCTTGTTCGCACACACTGTGTGCATGTGATCTCACACACACACACCCACTTAGTCACTTTGACAAAGTGACTGTGGCAGGATAACCGATGGCGGAGTCAGGGAAGATGCAAGTTTCCAAAAAAGGTCTTTTGTTTATTTTTTCAAAAATATTTTTTCTAATACGTGCAAATATTCAGTGTCAAGATGAGCAAAAATGCAAAACAAAACTGTTCAAAAAGAAAATAAATAGGCATCAAGTTGCCAGGCTATGTCTCAAAAGACCCTGCACACTTAACCAGTCCACAATTCTCATTTACAGTTCTCTCTCTCCGCATAGACCCCCTGCAACTGAGGCCATGGGGCCTAATACAGCCTTAGGCTAGCTGTAGCCCCTCCCACTAGATTGCCCCATTGCTAACAAAAATCAATTAACCAAATAATCACACAATAATAACCAAATAATAAAGCAAACAGCAAATATAGAAATACATACAAAATGTTTCCCCCACCAAAATCACATTTGTAAAGAGAAAACCCATATTAGTGATAAACACAAAACACCCCCTGCAATAATGGTTCCCACCACCAATCACCCTTGAAACCCCTCTATTTCAACCTAGTGGAACATTCCCTCGGCTTCCCCACGTTAAACCAGGAAGTTGAAACGGAGTTCGGGATGGTGGTGAGTTAACTGTGTACAGAGTTGTAATTACGAAGGTTTAACTAAATAAATGAGAAGTTTGACAGCCAGTGTGGGTATTTTCATTACTTGCTACCAGAAGACATTAATACAGATGGGAGATGGAAATGACAATGTATATAGTTTGAGTAATGTGAATGGAGTCATGCACAAACATTTGCTACTTAAGAATGCCGGTAGGCCTTTCCCTGCACCTTAAACAACAACGCATGCTAGCTGGCATTTATGGTGAACGGTGGTAAATGACATTGTGAATAGAGAACCAGGAATACAACAGAGCAAACGGTAATGACAGTGATATTACACGGAGAACAGCGGCAGGACAGTTTGAATGTTAGCGCCGGGCGTTTGGCTGGCTGCGCGCTGGTGAGCACGCCACGCTCAGTCCGTGACATTTCCCCCCCCCTTCTGGAGATGCCCCCTGTGGCATCCTAGACAGGAAGTCCGCTGTACAGTTCAACTTTCCAGCCCTGTACAAAACATCAAAGTCAAATGGCTGAACTGCCAAGAACCACCGTGTGATCCTTGCATTAGAATCCCTCATTTGTCCCAGCCAAGACAATGCTCGGTGATCAGTCTCTAGGACAAATTTGCGCCCCAGCAAATAGTATCTGAAGGAGTCCAATGCCCACTTAATTGCCAGACACTCCTTCTCTACCGTGGAGTAGTTGCATTCCCTCGGTAGCAGCTTACGGCTAATGTAAGCCACAGGCTGGAGTTGTCCAATGTCCCCCTGCAACAGAACAGCACCCAACCCTCTCTCTGAGGCATCGGTCTGCACTGTAAAAAGTTTCTCAAAGTCTGGGCTGAGGAGCACAGGCTCCTTGCACAAGGAGTCCTTCAAGTCTTTAAAAGCTGCCTCACACTCCTCAGTCCATTCAACCTTATTTGGCTGACATTTGCGGGTCAGCTCTGTCAGCACCACAGCTTTCTCAGAAAAGTTTGGAATAAAACGTCTGTACCAACCCACCAGGCCTAAAAAGGACCGCACCTGTTTCTTGGTGGTTGGTCGCTCTGCAGCCATGATGGCCTCCACCTTCCCTACTTGAGGGCGGATGACACCTCGGCCCAGCACAAAACCAAGGTAGGAAGTCTCTTCCTTGGCCAAGGCGCATTTGTTCGGGTGGATGGTCAGGCCCGCCTCCTTCACCAAGGAGAGGACATGCTGCAGATGACGCAAATGCTCCACCCAGCTGGCACTATAGATGACTATGTCATCAAGGTAGGCGGCGGCAAAGCCTCCGTCCCCTGAGGACTCTGTCCATCAGGCGCTGGAATGTGGCTGGCGCTCCATGCAACCCAAATGGAAGCACGGTGAACTGAAAATGACCAAACGGCGTCCTAAAAGCAGTCAGCTCCTTGCTCTCCTTTGACAAAGGCACCTGCCAGTAACCTTTGCAAAGGTCAAGGGTGGTCAGGAACTTTGCCTTGCCCAGGCGCTCCACCAGATCATCAATCCTCGGCATGGGGTAAGGATCAAACTTGGCCTGGGTGTTGACCTTTCTGAAGTCCAGACAGAACCGTAGGCCACCGTCCTTCTTAGGAACCAGGATGATTGGGCTGCTCCACTCACTGAAGGAAGGCTGGATTGCCCCAAGCTGTAGCATCATGTCCAGCTCCTCCTTCAGGACAGGCAGCAGGCGTTCTGGTACCCGGTAGGAAGGTTGTCTCACCGGCTGCTCGTCCTTCAGCACAATCCGGTGCTCCACCAACGCTGTCCGTCCTGGTCGCTCCACGAAGAGATCTTCAGGTAAGATGCGGCTGAGCTCACGCTGTCGACCCTCTGGCAGATGACTCAGATCCAACTTGCTCTTCTCCTCACGACCAGGTAAGTACTGCTCGCTGTACTCCTCCTCCTCCTCGACCGCTCGGATTAGCATTGCAGACACTGCCGGCTCTGGCCTCTCACTCCACTTCTTTAACATATTGACGTGGAAGACCTGGTGTTTCTTGCGCCGGTCTGGCATGTGGACTTCGTAGGTCACCTGTCCCATCTTCCTGGTCACAGAGTAGGGCCCCTGCCATTTCACCAGCAGCTTGTTGTCAGAGCTTGGCAACAACAGCAGGACCTTCTCCCCAGGCTGGAAACAGCGGGTACGGGCTGACCGATCATACCACGCCTTCTGCCGACCTTTGCGCCTCTGGAGGTTCTCTTGAGCCATAGCAGTTGCAGCTGCAAGCTTCTCCCTCATCTTTAGGACGTAGGAGATGATGTCCGTCTTGCCCGAGGTTTCTCCTTCCCAGGTCTCCTTCAAAACATCCAGTGGACCTCGAACCTGATGTGCATACAGGAGCTCAAAGGGTGAAAATCCCGTCGATGCCTGAGGGACCTCCCTGTATGCGAACAGCAGGTAAGGTAGCCACTGGTCCCAGTCCTTTCCAGTGTCATCCACAAACTTCCTGAGCATGTTCACAAGGGTCTGGTTGAACCGCTCAACTAGTCCATCTGTCTGTGGGTGGTAAGGAGTGGTTCTGACTCTTTTTATCCCTAACAGATCATACACTTGTTGGAGGGTTCTGCTCATAAAGTTGGGGCCCTGATCTGTTAGGACCTCACAGGGAATCCCTACCCTGGAGAACAGGTGTAACATGGCCATAGCAACCTTTTTGGCAGTGACCTCTCTCATCGGGAAGGCTTCTGGGTATCTGGTTGCATAGTCACAGATAACCAAAATGAATCTGTTCCCAGACTTGCTCCTCTCTAGGGGTCCAACTATGTCTATCCCTATCCGGCCAAAGGGAGTGTCAACTACTGGTAAAGGGAATCAAAGGGGCATGGGCGAGGCCTTTGCCTCCAGATAGCTGGCACTGGGGACAGGACTTACAAAAGCTCTTCACTTCTCCAAATAGCCCTGGCCAATAAAAACGCTTGCTTATTCTCTGCAGTGTTTTCATATAAGCTAGGTGTCCAGCCCATGGTATAGTGTGACCTAGCTCCAGCACCTCCTTCCTGAATTTGTGGGGCACCACTAGCTGAAATCCCTCCTCACTCTGCCTGTAAAGGAGGTTGTTCTGCAAAATGTAGCCCTCTTTCCCAAGTGCAGGAACAAAACATGAACCATCCTCTGCTTTCTTAAATAAGGACCTCAGGGTGGGGTCTGCACGCTGTTCCTCCGCAAGATCCCCTTTAAGGGTGAAATCAGCCTCTGTCAAACTGGGGGAATCCACATCTGACTCTGACTGTAGGTGAGAATGCTCTAAAATCTCCCCAACTGTTTGTCTGCGCCTCTCATACCTCTCTTCCCTGGTGTATGTGGGCTGTACTGGAATATCATCCTCATGATAGAGCAATTCAGACAGGTCTTCTGGCTGTTGCTCCCTGGCCATAGCTCTAGTGACTACACCACACCAAGCAGTCTTGCTCACTAGTTCAGGCAGTACAGGAAGATCCTGCCCCAACAACACTGGATAGGGGAGCTTTGGGATTAGCCCTACCCTAAGTAGGTATGTCTGATCACACACTCTAATATAAACATCTGCTGTGCTGTGCTCGCTCTGATCACCATGGACACAAAAGACAGTAAGCTTGTCATTGAAGTTCTTGAACTCATGGGGGACTAGATCAGCTTGCACCAATGTCTGTGAACAGCCTGTGTCTATGAGAGCTGTGACCAGCTTGCCATTAAGCTCAATGGAAATAACAGGGTCCCTGTTCTGCTGGCCCTTAAAGGGTGGGGTGGGGTTGGGAACATAGCACAGGTGGGTGTACTTAGACTTCCTGAGGGGGCAAGAGGGGCTCTTATGACCTTCCCTACCACAATTAAAACATGATATGCCTTGGGGCTTGCCACTATCTGGGGGAAGGGGCAGTGCGTTTCTATTGTGGCTAGGGGTAGCATCAAAACCAACTCCTCTACCAACACCAACAGGCTTACCCCGGGCTTGTCTGTCCAGCATCCCAGCATAGCGGTAGCTCCTGGGGCCTCTATGTGCTGCCACAAAGTTCTCCACCAGTCTGGCTGCCTCGGCTGCAGTTGCTGGGTTGTGCTCTTTGACCCAGGTCTTCACCTCTGGATAGAGGACTCTGAGATACTGTTCCAGCACCATAGTCTCCATGAGGTCCTCCTTGCTGTTCGGTCGTATGACCCACTTGCAGAAGAGATCCTTCAGCCGGACGTAAAGCTCTTGTGGCGTCTCCTCCGGGCTGGTCTCCAAGGCTCTGAACTGCAGGCGGTAAGTCTCTGAGTTGATCTCATACTTTTTGAGCACTGCTTCTTTTAAAAGATCATAGTCCAAAGTGCTCTGCGGATCCATAGCAACAAATGCACTCCGGGCCCTGCCAGTCAGGAGCGGAATGAGATGAATGGCCCAGTCGTCCCTTGGCCAGTCAAAGACTGTGGCGAGACGCTCAAAGGTGGTTAGGTAGTGCTCGATGTTATCAGAGTCTTCCAGCTTAGCCATCTTTGGTTCGTAGCCTCTAGGTCCTCTGCTGGGGGTTGATGGTGGCTCATAGGTAGGCTCCTGTGGGTCCGGTGGAAGCGGTGTAGTTCCCGTTCCCGAGTTACCTCCACATCCAGCTGTAGCTGAGTCACCTGATGGGTGAGGACTTGGAACTGATGGGCTTGCCTGGATGACTCCTTCTCCAGCCGCTCATCTCTGGCCCGTTGTACCTCCATAAAAGATTCGAACATCTTTGCCATCCGGTCGATAGCAGGAACAGTTGCGGCGGGTTCTGGAGTGGGCTCCGTAGGCTCAGTGTCGCCCCCTATCGCTCCATTTTCATCCGCCTTCTTCTTCTCCCTTCTGTTGGACATCTTGGCTGGTTGTAATACTTCACCTCCGCCTGACTCCTTATCCCACTTCTGACACCAAATGTGGCAGGATAACCGATGGCGGAGTCAGGGAAGATGCAAGTTTCCAAAAAAGGTCTTGTTTATTTTTTCAAAAATATTTTTTCTAATACGTGCAAATATTCAGTGTCAAGATGAGCAAAAATGCAAAACAAAAACTGTTCAAAAAGAAAATAAATAGGCATCAAGTTGCCAGGCTATGTCTCAAAAGACCCTGCACACTTAACCAGTCCACAATTCTCATTTACAGTTCTCTCTCTCTGCACAGACCCCCTGCAACTGAGGCCATGGGGCCTAATACAGCCTTAGGCTAGCTGTAGCCCCTCCCACTAGATTGCCCCATTGCTAACAAAAATCAATTAACCAAATAATCACACAATAATAACCAAATAATAAAGCAAACAGCAAATATAGAAATACATACAAAATGTTTCCCCCACCAAAATCACATTTGTAAAGAGAAAAACCCATATTAGTGATAAACACAAAAACACCCCTGCAATAATGGTTCCCACCACCAATCACCCGCGAAACCCCTCTATTTCAACCTAGTGGAACATTCCCTCGGCTTCCCCACGTTAAACCAGGAAGTTGAAACGGAGTTCGGGATGGTGGTGAGTTAACTGTGTACAGAGTTGTAATTACGAAGGTTTAACTAAATAAATGAGAAGTTTGACAGCCAGTGTGGGTATTTTCATTACTTGCTACCAGAAGACATTAATACAGATGGGAGATGGAAATGACAATGTATATAGTTTGAGTAATGTGAATGGAGTCATGCACAAACATTTGCTACTTAAGAATGCCGGTAGGCCTTTCCCTGCACCTTAAACAACAACGCATGCTAGCTGGCATTTATGGTGAACGGTGGTAAATGACATTGTGAATAGAGAACCAGGAATACAACAGAGCAAACGGTAATGACAGTGATATTACACGGAGAACAGCGGCAGGACAGTTTGAATGTTAGCGCCGGCGTTTGGCTGGCTGCACGCTGCGTGAGCACGTCACGGCTCAGTCCGTGACAGTGACACCTAAGAGCTCAGCATCAGTGGAGTGTGAAAGCATCAATTCTTTTTTTCTCTTTAAGTGTAAACCTCAGGCCTGAGGCACCACACACACGCATAGACATACACACACACGCACAAACACACACACACAAGCACACATGGTGGGATTCTGGCGTACGACAGCCATCTTTGATTTAGTTATGACAGGTGCCTGAACCTCAGATGACAGGCTGTCAATCAGCAATGCTGGGTTGCAATGGACACCCCCTGGGGCGAGGCGAGTCATTGCCTTTCTCCTTGACGTGAGGGGTGGGTGGACTCTCAGGTGAATGATTCCTCGTCGCCCCCACCAACCCTGAGCCCGGAACAGCCCCCACCCTTACCCCCCGATCCCACATCCCCCAACCACTGCCATGAAAACCCCCACAGTGTCAACTCTGCTTCCTTTAGTGTTTCAGATTTCATGAACCCACCTCCCTTACCTACTCCATAATTAGAGACAGCGCTCTCTCTTTCTCTCTCTCTCGCTGTCTCTCTATCCATCTTATCCATCTCCCCCTCCCTCTCCCTGTGTGGGGTTCATTAAATGTGGGGGCCGCGCTCCACACTTGGGGAGGCTTTGAGGGCGTGATGCGGCCTTCCCAGGTGTCTCCAGGGAAAAGACAC
>NC_063205.1:10060585-10170585 GCF_017589495.1 Alosa alosa
GGCAGCGCTGCCTGGAAGGCGCTAGGGTTAGGCATGGGTTAAAGTTAGGTGCCTTTAAGTCGACAGTGGCAGCACTGCCTGGAAGACGACGTTGGGGGCTTAAAACACCATCAAGTTAGCAGACCACGTGTGTGAATGATAGAGTTAACCTGCATGTGCGCGTGCGCACGCACACACACACGCCACACACACACACACACACACACACACACACACACACATGTACATGCACATTCAGAGTACAGAGGGTAGCCACCTGCTGGCACTGAATTAGGATGTCATTTTCTACTTATGCACTGAAGCAGGTCTCAGCAGGGGCAGCGCTGGCTGGCAGCCATAAGCAAGGACACACACACACACACACACACACACACACACACACACACACACACACACACACATTTCAAAGAACACACATCACATACATGTATTCACTTGGATCAACCACTCTTAACAAAAACAGTGAAATGTACCCACAATCACAACCTGACACACGTGTAGCCTACACACACACACACACACACACACACACACACACACAAACAGAGATGTAGGCACTGGTGGGGTAGACTAAACCATGAAGGGCAAATGCAGGAGACACACTTAAAAGTTGCACACTTTACACTTTCAAAGAGCCTTCCATTTATTCAAAGCTTTGAAAAAGTTACCGTATTTTCCAGACTATAAGTCACACTTTTTTTTAAAGTTTGGCTGGACTTGTGACTTATTTTCAGGTGCGACTTAAACATCAAAATATATATAATTTAAAGGTGCTCACATATTTCATAACTTTGTGGTAATGTCTGAAGTTGGACTTTCGGGGAAAAATGCCTTGGTTACGTTGTTTCAAGCCATTGTAGGGTGGTATAGAAAGCCTGCAGGAAGACTCAGCTTGATTTGCGCCAGATCTCATTAATATTCAACGAGCTAAGCTGCTTGACTCTGATTGGCTAACAGCTAGTCGGTTTCGTCCATAACATGACACCCAAAATTGCATTGCATTGCATTGCATTGCATTCTTCACATTTTTAGCTACATTTGTATGTACCACATCAGCATTTTCGTTTAGGGAATCCTTGTAAATTGCTTTACAATTACCATTGGGCCTACATGTAGCTCGTTGGTCGCCTTCATTATCGCCCAGCTCTCCTCAGCTTCGCCACCATTTACTCCATCTGCACATTCTTTTAAAACGTTCATCTTTTTTTCTCTCTTGCTCTCTTGGTATCCTTCCAAGCATTTGCTGCAAGCTTGGGCCTCCACATCGCCCAAAATGCTCGATTGTCTCTGTCTGTTCTTGGTCTTGGATTTTGTTCAATACATTTCTAAATAAATGTGACTTATAGTCCAGTGCGACTTATAGTCCGAACAATACGGTAATATGAAATGTGACAAGAGTAACATGATTTGCTGTCACAGAGGAGACCTGTATGCTGTGTGTTGGAGTTGACGTTTTGCTGTGTGTTGGTCGTTGTCTCACCTTGATGATCTCATCGATGAAACAGACATGAGTGACGGGATCCCTCTTCTTGGTCAGGACCTTCTGGAGATGCTGGACCTGTTTACAAAAACAGGATTCGGTCATTCCATCCCTTCTGCACAACAGGAATGAACAATACTCAATACCTCTTCAGTGAAAACTATGAGCTGTGATGGCCCTCAGCCAGCAGACTGACCTTACTGGTCACACACATAATGAAAATGTAACATGCCGTGTATATACAATTCTTATATTTTCTTCTATTTGAACATAGCACTGTGCTATCTAAGGGACAAAGTTTGAACCACTGTGGACACCAAATGAGAATTCAAATTACCAAATTACTGAAGCATAGAGATCAAATGGCAGAAATGTACAGTAAAGGTTGAACAGCACTTGGCTCAAGCATTTAGATGGTGGAAATTCAGCAAAGCTAAGCTTTTCCTATATCTGTCTGTCTGTCTGTCTGTCTGTGGCAAGGTTGAGTGAATACCTGGCCACAGGCTGCATAGATTTGGTCCATGAGCTTCTCCAGGTTGGTCCAGAGAGCCGCTCTGAAGGCCGCCGTGTTCCCCGGGGTCGGCATCACTGCCCTGCCCGGTGCCCCTGTACACAGCATCACACAAAGAGTTAACACAAAAACCTTACGCTCAGACCAGGGTAAACAGGGTTTATTATTACTTCAAATATAGTACAATCATGAACAAACACATGCATATAAAGGCAATTAGGTTTTTATGAAGATCATAATTTTATGAGAGCAGACATTTATCAAGTTGGACACACACGCGCCACACACGCCACACACGCCACACACACCACACACACACACACACACACACACACACACACACACAGACACAGACACAGACACAGACACAGACACAGACACAGACACACACCTCGATTGGTAGCTGGCTGGGTGAGGACCTTGATGTCCAGGGCATTGGTCACGTTGTCCTTCACGGATGCCCGGTATCCGTCCACCACCCCACTGATGGTCTCCCTGAGGCTGCCCAGATTGTAGAACACCTGCAGAGCCGTTCCCACCTGCGTTGGATTCTGAGGAGAACAGAGACAGAACATCAACAAATGCTTTCACATCCCAAGACAATCAAACAATTAAGAAATGCCTATTCTTTCCGTGATCAGTACAATGATACTAGCCTAGCTCTGACAATTTGATTAACCAGGGGACCAACCAGTATAATGAGAGAAATACATCTTCATCTGTTGTCGATAATAGTTTTGCCAAGTAGTGACAAACACATCCATTCGCCAAAGTCATTAACCCAGAAACAATCTGTTCTTTGCGCTGCATTCTTTGTGTTAGCAAACAAACACCAAACAGATACAATTCCCCAATACCAGTGCAGCATATTGCAGTGAGGATTACATGACATGGCAGGGCACAGAGTCAAAAGCTACAGAGAGAGCCGGACAGTGGGGGGGGCAGCTAAGACATCGATTATGCCCAGCCGTACAAGAGCCACCTGAAACACAAATCCCTTTTTTATCTGTGTGTGTGTGTGTGTGTGTGTGTGTGTGTGTGTGTGTGTGTGTTCGGTCCAGCCCATGGGAGGGCTGGAAAAACTAGGTCACATCCAAATTTTCCACCGTTTTCTCCTTGCGATTAAAACATCACTGCGGGACACAGGGCCCTGGACAAAAAAAAAAAAAAAAAGCCATTTAAAACGAATGCCACTTTTTAATCAAATCACAAAGGATCAGACACATAATGTGCTGGGCGACGTCCTGTGAGGCTGGCGCTAATAGTAAGGTGGTGATAAAAACGAGGAAGGGATCGGCTGTTCCAACCGGATGAGAGGATGAATGGATGAACAAAAAAAAGAAAGAAATGAAAGACTGAAAGGAGCTGCTGGCTTGGCTAGTGGGCAGTAACGTTCATGAGAAGAGGCATAACCAAGCAGCACTGGACTGCATAAAAACATTTAATCTACTCTCATCGCCAGAGAGATGGACTCTCTCTCAGAGAAAACTCTCTTTCCCTCGGTCACACACTCCCCCCCTCTTCAGTCGTGTTCTGTGTTCCTCCCTTCCACGCGTTCAGCCACAAACAGGAAGACGATATTGAGGTCAGTACACACTGGGGATGGTGTGCTCTTTCTCTCCCTCTTTCTCGAAATGGTCTCTTAGAGAAGCAGCGTGGTTGTGTGTCAACGTTACGTTGGGAGAGGCTGCGACATACTTTGAGATTGTAATTAACAACGTGCAAAGCGGACTCGCAGCCAGCCATACCCCCTAGCCATGATAGCTGGGACGTGTCAATCAAAGAGCCATGGGGGACGAGCTGAGGCCTAGGGGCATGACTGTAGGGGCCTAGGGGCATGACTGTAGGGGCATGACCTTATTAAACATGTTAACCTGGTGCCACTTGGTTCAGTTTTCCACTGTACTACTGACGCAACTGTAATCACTTGCTTTTGACAGAAGTGTGTGTGTGTGTGTGTGTGTGTGTGTGTGCGCTTACACACATGTACACAAGCACAGGCCGACACAACATGCCATCAGTTACCTGATGACCTCTGCTGGTGAAAAGGTCAAATAAAGGTCAGTGCAATGACAGTATACAAGATGGAGGCTCTCATTGGTGGAGGGACCTCAGGCTACAGCTAACACACACACACACACACAAACACATTGGTACTGTACAGCTGAGCTGCCGGTGATATCAAGCCCTTCAGATGGCTCTATAGGTGTGTGTGTGTGTGTGTGTGTGTGTGTGTGTGTGTGTGTGTGTGTGTGTCAGTGAGCGCATGTGTATTTCACGGCAGAAGGCAGACGATATGGATTTGATACGTCTTGCTCTTGCTTGCCATCGGTCAGGTTGGCTCGCCGCCAGCTCAAGGAGAAGGAGATGTTTCCATATAATTGACTCCGAGGCAGCACCTGGCTGTCTTTCTCTTCATTGTTCCCAGAATGAGTCCCCCGCTGTAACAGGTGCCGGCCGATCGGCTTTCTCTTACTGGCAGCAGCGAAAGGGGGCTAATGGGTTTGGCCGCGAGAGCTGGAAATGTAAGGCGACAAAGGGAAAAAAAGAGAGAAAAGTGGGAACAAAAGGAGAAGTGAGACCTTCGCTGCTGTAGGGGAGGTGAACAGTATATCTAAAAATACCTGCCCAGGTCTGGCTAATTAGATTGGTAAACGTGCCGCAGCTTAATATGTTAAGAGACGAAATCTCTCCTTTTCTAGCCTGCCTTTTTTTCCCTTTCCATGGTATCCAAACAGACATACACAGATACAGACACAGATACACACACACACATACACACACACACAGTTTCTTGACTGTAAAAAAATGACTTAGTGAGCTTCGCTTCACTTCATCTCTGCTGTTCCGACACACACACCTCGCAGTGTGGGGGAGCCGAGATGAGACGCTTCCAGCAACCGCATCCAGCAAACCTTACATAATCTTCGTAGGCATGGTGTACATTAGGCCGATAATTAGTCCTCTTGTTTCGGTCCATATGTGCGTTCCGCGCCGCGGCATGCCAAAAAGATTATTTTTGTCGCTACAGGATTAGAGGTGTTTCTCCTTGTGGGAAGGATGTGTGGGTGAGCGCAGCAAAAATCTCCTTAAAGCACGTCTGCTCGAGGCTGTGCAGTGGGAGACCAGTTCTGATAGCGCTTTCATTTCCCTCTCGCAGGTGTGAGCAGGGGATTTGTGGGAAAATGTGAGCGAAAACGGGGCCTGGGTGGATGTATGTGCTATTTGCCCCCCCCACACCCAACCCCCCTGCTCCCCACCAAGGGGGTGTGTATTTGCACAGACGCGCGGACCCACTGGGATGGGGAAAGCCACCGCTAACTTTAATTCCTCAGTCTCCACACCCCCCCACCTGTGGTGCTGGAGCCCCCCTCCTGTAACCGGGACACGGAGATTAGCACCTGCTCCCTAGAAAGTGGGCTATAATGCAGAGGCACCGGTCGATAGTATCGCTTCCATTAGTCGCTGCAGGGCTGTATCTGTGTGCGCTCTGATAGAATGGTTATCCTTTGCCACCGCGGATTGGGGAGGGGGAGGGGGGGGGGGAGGCGGAGGGGTGTAGGGGAAGGTACGAGAGGGGAGGTGTGGCAATGGCTCATTTGATCATACAGCTGAAATGTGTCCCCCTGCACACATTTGTTCCAAGTCAAGACATCTACAGCTGCCAATGAAGAAGCCACCCGTCAATGATGAGCAGTGCTGACGCTGGCGCTGCAGCTAGGGGTGGGCGATATATATCGTCAGGGGCGTAGATTTGCGTGGGGACCGAAGGACGTGTCCACACCAATGTCAAATTACGACTGAAATGTCCCCACCAATTCAGGTTGAAATGTGGAAAAAAGCGCTCACATGCGCTACACAAAGAGTTAAATCATTTCTCACTTAAAGGAGAATTCCGGTGTGATATTGACCTAAAGTGTATTGAAACATGATACCGAGTGTGAACGTATGTCTCATAGCCCATCTCGGCTTGTCCCCTGCACTCCAAAATCTGAAAAATTAGTTAGCCGATGCTACCAACAGCTTTTTCAATAGTGGTGCTTCGGCATCGGGCTAGCCATGCAAATAAATCACTGTTTTACACCCATTTACGAGGCTCAATGTATCTCCACACTTCATTGGTAGACTTACGAGGGCCCTGACATTTAAAACGAGACATTGAGAACTTTGAAAAAGCACTGGTAGTTTACTTACAAGACGATTTATACAGACAGTATCTTCACGAAGTTTAGCGTTTGCAGCCATCTTGAATTTAGTCACGATAAGTCGAGCAACGAGTAAGAATGAACAGGTATGATAAGGGATCAGATTCCAAAAATAATTCAGTGGAAATGCATGGATTCCAGTTTCTTCCAGTAGCAGCAACTGGGTAAATCGCGCTGATTTGAAGTTACCTATAATAACTACCAGTGAGCCGCAGTCTCCTGCGCAGCATGGCGCACTACAAGGCATATGAAGTGCGTCCAAATTCACCCATTCTTCTCTGTTGAACTCCTCGAGAAGTAGGCTACTCATGTGTCACATGAAAGAGCCTTTTCTCAGCTTTTAAACGGTGCTAGCTAGCCACTATTTGCTGTGATAAACAGTTCGCGAGAAAAATTATGTCAAGAGATTGAATAATTATTCTCTGCGCCATCCCCACATCCATTCGTCTCGGTGGAATATCGTAGGCCTACACACTCTTCACGCAACAAATGACAAACCATAGGCCTATATCAGAATAAACAGCAGACCTTACCGAACACAAAGGTGAATGCATTCCCGTGTATAGTTAGTTGTTCCATTCGGCTTTAAGCATTTCTTAAAACTGAGCTGTGATTACTTCGCCTAGATATATGTAATTATTAGAATCAGAGAATATACAGGCAGCTCACGGTTAAGAGTTTGTCAATGTAGCCTTAATGTTTTCTTTTCACAAAATGCTAAGCATGCATGTAGGCTATTTAAGTTTCTTAAAACTGAGCTGTGCTTAGATGGGTCAATGCATGATTTCATAACAGACCAAATAGAAAATAAATGTTAAATATAGCGCTACATATTAAAATCAGATTATGTAGGCTACACAGTATAGTTAGATCAAGTTGCACAGTAGCACATTTTAATCATGGATAGTAGTTAGACAATAGCACATTTTAATAATTTTATATATCTATAGTGGCTGGTGAAAGAGTTGAGGGGGGGGGGTTAGTGGGTAGAGTCCCCACCAAAGCTCAGACCAAACCTACGCCCTTGTATATCGTCTGCGATAATATCGTGATTGTTGTTTTAACGATGTGCAAATTGACATTATCGAGTATTTAAATTACTTATGGGGAAAAAACACTCGAAATCACGCACTGAAGACTCATACATTCCCAGGAGGTAGGCTATGCGGGAGAAGTGCAGAAGTGTCATGTGATCACTAGTGGGTCACAACGTTGTCCCACGCAGCCTAATGTTTATTTTGTGCAGCAAGAGTAGCCTACTTGGGATTTTTATGCGGCTACTTCTGTTCAAGTAGCATTGATGAGACAGTCACGTTTTTTCCTACACGGTATTATATGTAGAGAAAACATTAGCCTTTGAGTATTTTAATAGTCAGTTGTAAACAAATAACTATTCTCATGTAACTCTTTTGTAAATGGACTTAAGTTCGCTCTAAATATCTACGTTTATCGATTATGCTAACTGTTAGCATCTCTATGGGATTTCTCATTTACATTAGCCATAAGCTAACGCATGAGTTTCTATTCTGTAACTTGGAATGCTAGCCTACGACTCTTGGGAAACTGTTAGGCCTATTCATTTTCTCTAATGTAGCTGGCTAGACCATGTCATTGCCACACACACAAGTGGGGGCAGAATTGGAAATGTGTCATAGAGTGACAATGCATTGGTTGATTTGGTTAAAAAGTCACAGGTTAGGTTATTGGTTATTATTGTAATGATGCTATTCATAAATAATGAGCTGTAAAGTAACTCAGACTTTAACAAAACATTTTTTTTAAAGGATATCGACTAATTATCGTTATCGTCAAAATCACAAAAAATATCGAGATATTATTTTTTGTCCATATCGCCCACCCCTACGCTGCACCAGTGCGTTTGGTCATGCAGTAAACAGCAGTGTTTGCACACAATTGCTTCCTTCCCATGAACACCTGTTGGCTGTATACCACTGCCATTAGCCTCAAAGCCTGTTTGTTTTATCAAGGTGCTGACACACGGCATGAGGGTGAGCCCCGGATATTTGTCAAACAAAAACCAAAAGGAGATAAAACGAGGATAGCGCGGCCGAATCCACACATCACAACGCTCGGAGCCATCGGACTGACAGCTAAGATTTTCATTTTCAACACTGGCTTCCCCGCCAGTTTCAGAGGCTTGGAGCGAAGACACCTGTTGTGTGATTTCTCGGAAACCACCCGTGACTTCCAGAGAACGGAGAGAAGTGCAAGAAAGAGAGAGTGATAGATAGAGAGAGAGAAGATCTGACAGAGCGCTCGTACATCAACTTCTACGCCGTGTTACCGCGGCAACGGCGAAACCAACGACAAAGATAATGAAGACCGATTAAAGCCTTAAGGACCACTCTGAAAATGTCACAGAGACACACAAGGTGATGAGAAGCGCTTCATTTTAGGAGCAGGTCCCGCAATTAATGGGAGTGGGGGGTTGAAGGTAGTGAGGGATTAAACCGAGTCACCCAGTCACCTTCATTAGTCAAAACCAAACAAAACTCAAGCTAACCCCATGTAGTGGTTCAAGCTCCCAGTCCCCTTCCTGACTCCACTTTCTCCCTACGCCTCAGTGGAAAACATCAAATGCCAACGCCATTGATTAATTTACAGGGTTATGGATCCGGAGGATTTCAGGAACACAACATGTCTCACATTCACATTAGGTTAAGAAAAAAAAAACTGCCATAAGCGATGTGAAGCAATCTTTGTGTTTTCACATAATCACTATGTTGCATAATGTTCCATCATCTAGATCAGAGGTTGAGAAGAGGTTTCTTTTTCTACAATGACCTGCCAAGCCAGTAGAAAATCTTCCATGTTAGACATGAAGAGAGAGGATTTTGTGTGGAAAGAGCTGGTAAAACAAGTATGCATTTTCCAGCTCACAACACTTGGCTACCCCATGGTGTGCAGAAAGAACAGCTTATACGTTCTGACAAACTGGCCCAAAGACTACACTGAGAAACATCAAAAGACATTTGTGCTGAGAAAACAATATCATTCCATTACAACAAACTTGGCCACCAGCCAGCTACAGCCTGTAGCAGCTCTCTGGGAGCCCAAGTGAGAAAGGAAAGGGGGGGAGGAGAGAGAGACATAGATGTTGAAAGAGAGAGAGATAGGGAGAGAGGCATGTGCTAAATAACCAGACCCCGATTCGGTCAGGAAATAAAAAATCGGGGGTAAAACAAATCACCTTGTAGCAATTCAAGCATAAAAGAGAAGGATAATTGCCAGTGACATTTATCATCACTAGCTCTGAATAACTAAACAAAGAAAAAGTCTAAGGCCACGGTTGCTAGACAGGGAGATCAACAGCTGCACTCGACTTCACTAGTTCACAGTTTCTCAGGAGCGCCTCAGATTGGGAGTCAGTTCTATAAAGGAAAGGGTTGCCAGGAGCCCGTTACAACTTTCTCTGGGTGTGAATGTTTTTCTGACACTTCCAGGGCTCCCTTGCATCACACTCCTGTGTGGCGTTAAATCCTGTTATCGTGAACGTCGGTGGGGCGCGGGGACCACTGGCATATGTATGGTCGCCATGGTAACACTCCCTCATTATCAGCGTGGCACTGTTGGGGTACGTTATTGATAGGTTCAAAACACGGCTTGAGTAAAAAAAAAAAAAAAAAAAGCGAGGCATTCATCAAAACATGAGAACTCCATCTCATGTACTTTTGTAATTGCAGCAAAGGAACGAACCAACTGAAACGTACCGAGAGAAAACTCAATGCTCAGGAGCGGAGACGGTCCCCAACAACTTAATACCTTGTTCTCGCTTCCTCCGCTCCCTCTGCTATCAGGTCTTTCATCTGTCAATCATAAGTTGATTCATAAGTGTCAATCAAGCTCATAAGTGTCTGTTTCTGACAGCAGAGGACATGAAGGCTCTTGGGATCACTTTATAGTTGCTGTTTCTATATGCTCTGCAAGTGATGCATGTCTAAAAGGAGTAGCACTCCATCTATGATGGTTCCTGCTGCACCATGCAATAAACGTCAGTGTTGAAGACCATAATGACGGATAATGGATGTTCCAAAGATGAAAAAACCCCCAAAAATAATTATCCATGTATATAGAGGGCTAACCAGTTAAACGTTTGATATGGAAGTTACATTAAGAAACATTAAACGACATACAAGAAAAACATACAAGAACTGCTGCTCTATCTATCTAAAGACATAAAAAATAGAAGAGCCAAGCAAAATCAAAGAATCAGTGTCTCAAACTGATCTTCAAATCATTTACATAAGAAGACAAGAATAATACATAAATGTAAAAACGTCTGCAGAGACCCCACCATGAAAGCAGTGCAGCTACCCTCTTATTAACATCCAGGCTAAAGCAGCAGGTAAGGGGTAGCTGAGCTCCCAGCGGGAACGCCATTTCCGCCTCGCGCACACCCCCACTGGGCACTGAAGGACTGAAGACCGAGACACGACACCCCCGCTGACAGACTACAGGACACACGTAGGGTACGCCTGCATAGCCAATACACACGACAGCCATTCTCCTCGCTATATGGAGAGATGTGGGGGGAGATGGGTGTGCTGAGGTGTAGGGGTGGGGGTGGGGGCAAGGAGAGAGTAAGGTGTGGGTGACTGTGTGAGTGAAAGAACAAGCGCATGCAGTCTACCAATCAATGCAGCAGCAAAGGGTGGCGAGGAAACAGAAAGGTGTATTAGTATGGTGTGTGTGTGTGTGTAGAAGATGGGGTTAGCTTGCATGAAAGAGAGACAATCAGATTAATGGAGGATTGAGGAAGGCTTGAGGAAAGAGGCCTTTGAGAAAGCGACTGCGTCAGGGACTGGACAAATGCACTCAGCTCGTGATCTGAAAGAGTCCGTTGCCGTGCAAGAGGACTATGGAAGCTCTCAAAGGTGGCAGATGTTTTTCATCCTCCACCAGCCATAGGTCCCGCGGGACTCTGATGTAAAGGTTACACCTTTACACACTTTACTCCAAAAACAGGCGAACCGTGAATATCAGGGGCAACAAGATGACCTTTTAAAGCGACCAGCGCAGTACAATGGAGCAACCCTCCAAATGCGGCACAGGCTTAACGCACATTTTATAGGACCGAGAGAAGTGTTTCTGATGACCAATGACTGTCATGTGTTTTGTCATCTTCTGGTTTGTCTTTCTTTTTTTCAGCCAAGTTCAGTTTCACAGGGATTCAGACAACATAACAGGTCACTGTGAATTATTAAATCCACTCAGCTTACATTGAAGGTATAAAAAAAGGAAAAATAAATAAAAGAGATAAAGTAATACATAGATGCAAATCATATACGCATTAATGATTTGTCTTTCAGGGCCCATCACAAACACACATACAGTCCATACATACTGTACATACATACATACTGTACCTACATATGCAGAAGCATTAATCCACGTGAGACGCAAAAGCTAAAATACAGATCCAAGCACACAAACCCAAACTCAAACAATATGAGAACACACACACACACACACACAAACAGTAGTGTGAAAAGCAGGCCAGGCTCCCATGCCAGGGACCCATCTGCTCCGATGTCACCTCCCATCACGGTTGCACCGGCCCTCCTGCCGCTGTGCCGGAGAGTGCTTTCCCTGAGAGGCCACAGCCCTGACGCCGCCACACTCCATTTAAAAACACATTTAGCACAGGGCAGCTGCTTCTGTCCAAAGCCATTTAGTCCAAGTTAGGACAGTAGGCTTTAATCAGTATTTGTGTAATCCAACTAAATGAAATCGACGCCATTACAACTCGTTTCAGTCTACTACACGGCCTAACTACCTGGCCAAGACGTCACTGGAGATGTTCAAAGACTCAACGGTGCAGAACACAATGTCTGATTAAGGCACAGCAAATGAAGACATAACGTAAAGGTTATGTTGTCAAAAAAGCTACAAAGGGAAAAGAGGATAATCAATGTATATAGTGTGCTGTCTGCATGAAGAATCCAGCACTAGGTACAGTGGGACACTTTGGTTGCTGAGCTCCCTCCAGAACAGACTTACAACCAACAAGTGAAGCAAAATAAATTATTCAGTTGGAAACATTAAGCTTGATGGACATTAATGGGTAATGAGACCTATCCATCAGCATATAAAAGTGAACACCTGTATAGAAAGAGCATGATATATGGCCAATGAATGGCTGAAGTATGTGCTGCCAGTGACACACTGCTTAAGCACCACTTGGACTGTTCAAGCCTCCTGGGACGCTGTCATACGATGAGCTATGCAGCGCACATGATGAGAACGTTCACACGTATAGCCAGGCCAGAGTGAGAGGAGGCAGGGGACGCAATCATTTCAAGCGCTTTCAGGAGGCTCAGACTAGGAGTTGTGAGTATAAATAGTGCAGGGAGGATCCAGGAGCGATTATTTTGGCGTAGCCGTGACTCAGCGCTTCCCGGCACAACCGAGCGTGAGGAAAGAGCCAAAATGATAGTCCAAAAAGCACGGATGAGAAGTAACCATGGAGATAAATCTACAGCTATTTGGCATTGATCAGCTTCTTCTTTCTATGGAACATCATTAAAGCCCTTCAGAGAAAAACCCATAGGCTCAGTCTTTGAGAGCGCTGTGTGGTCAAACCTCTCCATTAGCCGCTCGGTATGGAGCCCTGCTAGCCTGACGATCTTATCCTCCAGTTCGTACAAACCTCCTCACTCAGGCGGCCAGGCGCTAAGCTTTTCCCACTTCCCCTGAAAGGGCACTGTCATCTGAGCACGCTCAGTCCCTCCCAGCATCTGAGCACGCTCAGTCCCTCCCAGCATCACTTCTAAGAGCCGGGGACATTGGCCATTGACTCCGTTCAATCATAACCTGGTCTCGATCGATGTCCGTGTTAAACCCTACCTGACCCGAGCTGAAGTCATCAACCTCTACACTCCACCGGCCGAGAGCGCTGGCACTTTTGATCGGGGCCCTTTAATGCCTCCACCAGGACGTCATCATCCTCTTCGTCACTTCAGGATGAAGGACTGCGCTGTCGCCTCTCCAACCCCCCCCATCCACCAATGCGGAGACCCCTTCATCAGAGATGTGAGAGAGAGCCACTTGCTGAAAAAAGGGATGGCAGGATCGATGTGTTGGTTTTCTGTCCGTGCAGGGTGGAGGGGGTTTGTGGGCTTATATAACACTGAGCTTACTCACCAGCTCTGGCCAGAGGGCTGTCTGACTCAATGCAGGGGCCTACCGGTGCATGCCCGACTGTCATCTAATCACCACAACAGACTGACAGGGTGTTTGTGCACAGACAAATATATATATTTATAAAATATATATATATATATATATATATATATATATACCCAAGCTGGACTCGGACACAGATGGACTCACATACACACACACAAACACACACACACTTATTCTCTCTCTATTCTCTGTTATGCAGCCATTAAACTCTCTTCAGCATGAAAAGCTCTTGTGTACATCACATGTATCTTATTCAGGGGAGGCCTCATCAGGGAGCCTTTCAAGTGCATAATCAAATAGCATGAAAGGCCGCTGATGTCTGTGCAGCCCTGAAAACCAATTCTAAGTAACTTGACTGACAAGGCAGTCTGCATAAAAGCACTCCTAAAAGCATTGTGTATCACAGTGTGAAAGACTTCCATCTTTTGTGTGCTCTCTGAAACACCTGAGAACAAACATCATCTATCATCATACATCATGTGTATTCCATATGCAGCTCATTCCCAGGTAATCATAATAAAGGGACCTGCCCTTTCTCTACAGGTTCAGCTGGCACAAGACATTCTGCCAATTAGCAGATACTCAACAGTGTTCATTAGGGATTCTTAAATCAGACAGCATCTGTAGAATTGTCCATGCTAAAAATACACAAATAAAGAGTCTTTAATGATGTGCTATGTGACTGACTAGAGTATAGCTTAAAGAGCAAGGGTAAAGAGCAAGGACTGATACCTCAAGGGGGGAATGAGCTGAATTTAATGCCAGTAAACAGAGGGGATGAGAGGGGATATTGCCTTTGACAGGAATCTGACAGAGCACCTTCAGCTCAGTGAAACTGTAAAAAGGCTGTGACTGTGTTACTTGGGTCTAAAATGGGACAGAGCTCCTCACCTCCCTGGGCACAAACCTATTCTAGGTCAGCGTAACAGAAGCTACAACACTGTAGTATATTGTTTGTAAGTGTGTGTGTGTGTGTGTATATGTGTGCGTGTGTGTGTGCGTGTGTGTGTGTGTTTGTGTGTGTGTGTGTGTGTGTGTGTGTGTGTGTGCATGCATGCTTGAATGCTGTACGTGTATAACATGAACACCAGGAGAAATACTCCTGGTGGATCCTAATGAGCCTACGATTTGCAAAACAAAATAACCTGAAGCATTCTTAGAGCAGTTGATTTCTGTGTGTTTTGTTTTTCTTTATAAAATACAAAAAAAAATAAAAAATGGGAGAAAATAAAAAATCAATCAGGAAAGAATCTGAGCAACATCCCAACGACCCCAATGACCTTCATCTCAGGATGGCTCAGCAAAGCCATTGCCACAGTAATCACAATCCATTCCCGGCCGCACAGCAAAAAAGAAAAGTGATTTCCCCTTTCCGTCTCCCAGGAGAGAAGCTCTGTCCAAACACGGCCGGCCGGCCCACTTCAGAAGCCCATATAAATGTATGAGGTGTGCTGATGAATGAGCGAGAGACAACAAATGAGAGTGCTGCGATGAGGTGATAAAATTTTAAAACCACTCATTCTCCTGTCCCCAGACGTCAGGTCGGCCCGGGGGTAAACAGCGTCCTCAGAGGCACTTGGCCTCCGCAAACCCCCAACACCCTTCAAAAAAGGCAATGCAGAGAGAATGCTGGCTCCGCACAACGATGGAGTGATATGTTCAACTTCCTTTTCCTCCTCTTTCTTTTTCTTCGGTTCTCTTCTTCTTCCCTGCTGTCTCTATCCTTTTCTTTCCTCCCGTCATGGTCTCAAATGGTGCTTGACTGAGAGATGGTTGTCAGGAGTAGTTGAATGATGTCTTCCATTTCCCTCAGGCTCTCGAGACAGACCAGTGCAGAAAATTGGAGAATCACACAATCAACTTGTGCCCCGGGGACCTTTTCTCGTGTGCGAAATGGTGAGGCAATACACTCGCTCCACGGTGGTAAGAATCTGCAGGAATGTTTTCAACAGGTTCCGTTCAGGCAAAGTCAGGCTGAACCCCCTCAGTGGCGTCTGTCACACCATGAGGCAAATTAATTTGGATGGAGAGACTATGAGAGTCTCTCGTCAGAAATAGAATTTTAATAAGCCGTGTAATAACGCTTAATACAATACCACAGAGACGATGACCCGGCTTTGGTGGAGGCGAGCCTCTGGGAGAGCAATGGCAAAGGTTGGAACGATCCAGACAGACAGGAGCTAAGAATAGGCATAAACTTTGCAGATTACCTGCAGATCACCTGATTTCAACAATATGTTATGCAAAATGACTCACAACATCAAAACAACAATATGTGTTGTTGTTTCTGAAAACACCAACATGCATCCCATGCAAAAGAGAGAACACAGATTTATGACTATGATGAACTAATTACCCAGAATATATACCACAGATAGGGAAGGAAACTATGAGGAGAAACATTGGAGCTTTGATCTAGGAGACAAATAAATAAAAACAAATAAATACATAAGATTTGGAAATAAGCTGGGCGAAAAGATGTTCCTGTGGGAAAAGCTACATTGTTTTGTGCGATAAAGATGAAAAACAAGAAGGAAGACCAAAGAAAGTCCAGTACTTGTAGCACTCACAACAGGAGAAGAAAGAAGAAAGCCGCTGGACTTCAAAGAGGAAACACCGGGGGGAAAAAAAATGCACACTGAGTACTTTACTGAGAGAGGTGTCCGAGCTTTACTCCTTCTTTGTGCTTGGCAGCACAACCCCAAAACAGCTTGTATTGTTGTCTTTGTGTGTGTGTGTGTGTGTGTGTGTGTGTGTGTAAATGCCTGTGTGTACATGTGTTATGTGCATGTGTGCTTCCGTTGCCTTGCAGTTTCCTATGGATCTGGCCACTAAAAAGTAAACACAGCTGAAACCCAGTAACAGCGTAAACATTTGGGGCTTAGCACAGCGCTAAGCTCTGCCCGGTCCCGTCTGTCAATAGGCATAAAAGATGCAGAGCGGACAGGGCCACAGCTGAGTGGAGACAGCACATGGCTGACCATGGCATTCCAGCCCAAGGCCTGCGTGTCTCTTGGGCTTCCCTGTGTCCTGCTGTCTGAGGCGCTGTGATGCTTTATTCAAACCTGACCAATGGGGACTGTGCTCCGTATTGGATATGTGATAAATAATTGACCCAGGCAGTGTCCTCCTAGACTGTTCTTGTGAATGTTGCATATGAAAAAAAGATGCAGAGATTAAACAGAAATCGGGTCCAGCAAACAGGAGAGCTACCTGATCTACCTTGAGCCTGGACTTCATAAAAAATCCCTATTCAGTCTTGTCATGTTTTGTTCAATATTCTTGATTACTGATAACAATTTCATGACCTGTGTGGCTACCGCGATCAACCCTGCCTCACAGATAAAGATAGCTGTACACCAACTGTGCCTTAAAACAGAGGCGTTTGAGAAACCATGGGCCGGTCCTTCTCTCATTACACTTTTTGGACATCAATACATAACACACCCAAAAACTACTAGATACTATTAAACTATTAAAACACTTCTCCCCTGCACCAGCTAAACAGATGACAGTCGTAGTGTTATCCAATTGCGTTGAAGTCCTGAATCAGTCAGTAAACATTGGTCGTTTAGTCTTATCCAATTTCGTGCAGTGAGATTTTCAAATGCACACTTGATGCCGCCCCTCGAGTTGGGCCATTAAGTTATTTGTGGCCAGAGCCTTTCTTCTTTCTAGATTACCAGGGTCTGGAATCTCTACCTTTATTCCTTTCCAGCAACTGAATTACTGAAATCCTAAAGCAAACTCTATGTCGAGCTGTGGCTCGAATACTCGGCCAAAATGGCAGCATGAAGTGTCCAACACAACAGTCGTATTGAAAGCACACTAAGTGTTGGAGTCGCTAATTATGCCAAGGCTGCGGGAACTGGACTTCTGAGGGGACGTTTTTTGCTCACTCGTTCGGCCATCAGGCGCGGCACACGTGGTCCTGCCCTGGAGGGCCAGTCTGAGAGCGCTGTGGCCTCCTGACTGGGGAGCGAGAAGCCTCACTGACCATCTGCTCTGTTTGGGAGGGTCTGTGTGTGTGAGTCTCTGTGTGTGTGTGTCTCTTTGTGTGTGTGTGTGCGCTTGTCTGTGTGCTTGTGTGTGTGTGCGTATGTATGTGTGTGTTTGTGTGTGTGTATGTGTATGTATGTGCATATATATGTGCGCTGAATGCTGACAGAACACACGTTCACACTGAGGGTCAGCCCCTTGGACGGAACAGAAGGAGGGTATGGAGAGCAAGGGAAGAAAGGTCAAGTAAGGTGAGCGAGAAAGAGAGAAGAGAAAAGAGGTAGAGACAGAAAGAGAGAAGAGAAAAGAGGTAGAGACAGAAAAAGGAGAGAGCAGAGGTATCAGGAGGTATTCCACCACAGGTCTCATGATGTCATCTCTTACTGTGTTGCTGTTCTGACTCGAACTTTGTCATTGTACATGAGCATGTGCTCACAGTGGGGAGCTATTCACACAGAAGAAACAATAACACACAGAGAGAGAAGGACGGGGGGAGAGAGAGAGAGAGAGTGCAGGCCTGGAAAAAAGTCAAATCAGCTGGGAGCCGCATATCAGCTCAACAACACTGGCAATTGTGCCTTTCAAGACGTTACTGACCGGCTGTCCAAGAAACACGCCCACACCCACACACACGCCCACACCTACACACACGCCCACACACACACACACCCATGCCCAGACCCACACACATATACAATTTTTATCTTTGTGCTATTCAAACAATTATTTGCGTGGCTCACACACATGTGTTGTTTGCCAGGCAGTTTATATTATGGTAGCAAACAACCTTTGTGCCTGTCAGGTGATGGCGTAGGGTTGAAGGGGGGTATACGCTGTCCCAGAGGCTCTGCATAGCGAGGGCATCAATTCAACACTGAACCATAAATTGGGCTTAAGTGTGAGTGTGTAGTGAGCATGTAAGTACAGTATACGTAATGTGTCTCTGTGTGTGCGCATGTGTGTGAGTGTGTAGTGAGCGATGTGTCTCTGCATATGTGTGCGCATGTGTGTGAGTGTGTAGTGAGCGATGTGTCTCTGCATATGTGTGCGCATGTGTGTGAGTGTGTAGTGAGCGATGTGTCTCTGCATATGTGTGCGCATGTGTGTGAGTGTGTAGTGAGAGATGTGTCTCTGCATATGTGTGCGTATGTGTGTGAGTGTGTAGTGAGCGATGTGTCTCTGCATACGTGTGCGTATGTGTGTGAGTTTGTGCAGTCTGTGCTGCTGTTCACCTGGATCTCCATGCCCTGCTCCAGAAGCCTCTTGGCCTGGTTCTCCACCTCCAGTCGGGCCCGGCTGATGAACAGCAGGTCGTTCTCGATCACATCGATGCCAGACAGGTCCACTCCCTGGGACAGATAGTCTACAAGACAGGGAACAAACAAACAAAAACACATCTTAACAAACATGTTGCACTAAAAAAAACACTGAGGCCATTACGCAACGCCGGTCTTGCTTCATGACTGTGCTTCTTTAACTTCACCACAACAAGGATCAAAAGGCCTGCGATGCACGATGCCAGGGCCATGAGTAAACGCTAATAAATGTAGAGTTATTCTGCGCAAAAAGACAGCAAATGGACTGTTGTGAACACTTCATGCCAGCTACATCAAGTTCTGTCAATTTTATGTCCAGAAAGCAAAAGGCCATGTTTTTTCAGGAGGGGGTGTTGTTTTGGGAGGGGGGTGTTTTGTGTTTTAGCAGTCATGTTTTGGGATGGTCCTCCACTCACAATCATGTGTTTTTCAAAAAGTCAGCATAAGAACAAGCCCTCTTAACTCTTGACAACAAGGTCTTGACATCTATTTGCTCGGAAAAAAAAACTGCAAAAGCTGTACAACATTAATTTTGTATTGGCTATTGGGTTGGCAGCTTCAGAGAGGACGATGGTGGTGCGGCAGGCTGGTAATAGGCTTTTTGAGTGACAGGAGTACTGAGGAGACTCTCCATGTATACCTCGGGTCATGTCTCGCCTACTCGGCTGGACTCAGCTGTGAGGAGGTTTAATAATGGACACTCTGGTAAGATGTCACTCAATGTTTGACATTAATTTGTACAACTTTTCTTAGAAAAATATGTGAACTGGACACTGAACAGTAGATCTGAACACACACACAAAAAAAAAAATCAAACTACCAACCCTCTGCAATTACCTTGAGCCTTGGGATATGAATTTCTGACGTTATTACCATTCAATTTAACAACAGCTCTTTGGGAAATTAATCAGTTGCTCCTACCAACAACGATGACATTGTTAATAGAGGGACGAACTCATTGACCTTGACAAGGGCAAATTAATCATAAGGCAAAAGGTATGCAACTCCCTAGAGCTGCCAGAAGCTAAACCCCTAATAAAAATACATTTACATGGCAAAGGCAGACATGTGCGTTGACATTAATTGCATGCTTACAATCAATTATTAAACTCAACACATTAGCTTGGAATAATAGTTGTCAGTGATTGCTTTTAGTGAGGTCAATGTCAATGTCAAACTGTTTCCCCAAGGGGGGACCATATGATGATATACCGATAAGCTGAACTTGAGAAACAGCAGACAATTTAAATCTCTAACCCACAACACTATTCTCTGCGTTCATCTTTGGTGCATGCAATCCATGCACATTTTACACTGCTAGCAGCCACAATTAAATAATAATTTCGGCCAAAAAATCTGCATATCATTTAGACAAAATATTCAGCTCCAGCCACGATCAAGAAATCTCTGCTTCAGGGAGCCGTGCTGATAATGACACGAGGAGCGATGCTTAAACCACAGTACTGTGGATATCCCCAAGCAGGAGGAAGCAACCACACTTAAAGTGGCATTTGATTGGCAGCTCCAGACAGGACTTCAGTCAGTGGGAAAGGGACAAGATAGGGGGGGACTGTACAGAGAGACAAAGATATATAGAGAGGGAGGGAGGGAGGGAGGGAGGGAGGGAGAGAGAGAGAGAAAGAAAGCAAGAGAGAGGGAGGGAGGGAGGGAGAGAGAGCGAGCGAGAGAGGTGCCATCAGAGCAACGCATTTGAGGAGTGATTATTATTTTGCCGTGGTCATAGTAATGCCCTTGTAAATTAGAAGCTGTTATTACACTAGCACCTGCCAGTTGTCCCACAGGTATACGAACACACGTACACCCTCACACACATGCTAATTAGCAACATCCGGACGTGGGTGACATATTGCTATGCAACCTCTCCTCTCTGAGGAAGTCATTTGTGTACCTTGAAATAGCTCGGCAAGGTGCTTCTGTATAAGCCACATGATGCTCCTAGTCCTGCTGCACACGACCAGGTCAGATCACGGCCTCCATCCGATGCAATGAATTTGCAGCGCTACAAGGTTACACCCACAAAAGGGCTTTGAGCAGGCGTGGGGTAAGCTCTCTGCTGGATCAAATTGGGTGCAATTGGGACTCGGAGCGAGCTTCATCTGCAGTTAGAGTCGCCCAAAATTGCTGATTGGAAAATAATAGAGGTGGGGAAGCAGGGGATCTAGAACAAAAACAACCCCCCACTGGGATCTCCGACGGCTCTCAAAACATTGTGTTTGTGTTGCGGTGTTTGTCTGCGGGACCATTTGACACTTGCGGTGCCCGCCAGGCTTTTTTTTTTTTTCGAACAGACTTCCCAATGACTCAAGTGCAGTGACACGGAGCAAAGAGGCCAAATTAAAAAAAAAATGAAGAAGGAGGAGAAGGAGGGAAAAAAAAGTGTTGAAAAGTCCCAACACTGAGTCAGTCATTATCAACTCCACTCTGCACCACCTGAGGGTCGACTTTACTTCGCGCGCAGACTTTATTTCTTCGTAAGCATTCAGGACACGACCTTGAGCATGTCTCTCTCCTTCTTTCACGCACAAACACACACACACACACACACACACACACACACACACACACACACACACACACACACACACACACACACACACACACACACACACACACACACACACACACACGACTAGGAAGAGAGAGCTGGAACAGGTGGGAGAGAAGCAGGAGAGACGAGTGCCTGGGCTCAAGCCGGTTTTGGTTAGGCTCCGTGCCAGACCACGTTCATGGCTCTGCCAAATGCCCAGGGTGTCGTAGAGAGTCATCCGACTGTTCTGCTTGTTGTCTTCGCTCACACACACTCATAGACACACACACACACACACACACACACAAACTTGCAGGCTTAGAATGAGGTATCAGTACACAATCTCTTTCTAAATACAACAATGACAGACAAAAGAAAAACATTCTAATGGTGATTGGATTGTGGTTACCTAGGAAATATATGTTTTCTGTTCACTGACAACAACATGGCTCATACACTCACTATCTTTTCTCTCTCTCACACACACACACAGACACACACACACACACACACACACACACACACACACACACACACACACACACACCATCCATACTCATACACACAGTAATCTGGCAGAATCCGGCAGGATCCAATGTGGCATGGCCGTGTGTTGACTCAACATGGTAGCGGCTTGGCCGGGCAGGAATGCTGGCGCTCTACTGCACTGCACTGGCCTGCTTTCAACCCAACTCCAAACTCAGTATTGGATTACTGCTGGAGCTTATTTGCATGGCCCAAGGCAAGAATACTAAAAAAATGAAGAAGAAAATGGGGGCAAAAGTGTAGAAAATGACTTACTGTAACCTTGGGAATGCAAATTTAAACCCATTATTTAAACCATTACATGAGAAGAGGGGGAAGCAAGCACTGATAAAGTGGCACATTAACCCAAATTCAATATGGCTGCAACAATCCACCAAGAATCAGAGGAGCAATTTTCCACAAGCAAAAGAAATTCCATTCATTTCTGATTAGAGGGTAGCACAGCCGCCTACTTGAATTGAAGGTGAAAAGGCAATCAGCTCTAAGCGAGAAGAGACACTGTTTGCCCCTGTTTGTAGCAGACACAACGAATAATTGCAAGTTCCAACGGAAAGTGGAAATGAAAAATGGTTAAACGCCATCATGTCTTTCAGGATGACACAAAACGGATGTTGGATGGCTCACTGAGAAGTTCATGGGAAAATGGCAGCCATCACAGGCAATTTCTAGCAACATTCCCATACCTCCGGGAAATCTTTATAACACTGTTTTAAAAGTGTGTCTATGCGAATAGTCATGTGCAACAAAATAACACCAGTCATCATCCTGGGCAATCATGACAGCAGACATCATTTACCCTGGGACAGAGAGCAATGCAGACAGTTATCTTGGATCTAAATAACCTTTCCTTTCTGAGAACATATTTTGATCTCAGACTCAGAGCACATCTTCCCACTGACCCCACACACACCAGCAAACACACAACAGGGGGGAGAGACAGAAACACCATAGTCCAGTCCCAATTCTGCTTGTGGTTGTAAAAGAAAAAAAATTCTCTCCTCCTGTTTAGAATAGATCCAGCTCCCTTGCATTACCAGAGTAAGACATCTTTCATGCGACAAGTAAATGCAGGTTTCTGAGGGGAATGAGTTAGATTGGAATCATTTGTCCACGATAAGACAACGGAAATCTAGACAGATTATAGAAGAGGCAGACTTCCGAAATATCCAGTGGCTTCAGGTCAAATCCAGCATATACAGTCGGTAAAATCCCACCATCTAAGCAGTGGTTAATGCTATGGACACACAGACTGTTCGGAGATTACAGTCAGACGATGGCTATGACGTCGAAGATGTGTTGCTTGGACGCCAGTCCCAACTGTATTTATTGAATAAGAGCCAGAGTATTTACATTGAGAGCTGTGTTTGTTTCATCTGCCTGAGCTTGGCTCCAAAGGGATCTGATAATGGCTGGGCTTTGGTGGGTGGGAGGCAGAGGGGGCTGGGTGGAGGTAAGGGGGTTGTGGGCGGGTGGGGATGAGTGAGCTCACCGAGCTAACTGAAGGTCACCCTTCATGGCTTGCCGTGTGGCTGCGCTGTGCTGTGGGGGCAAAGACATGAGAGGGGGCAGGAACTGTGTGTGTGTGTGTGTGTGTGTGTGGGGGGGGTGAGGTTTAGGAAAGCCTATTTCTCATGATTTCCCCTCACGGTCTTCACACAACCTCCCCCGACGGAACAGGAAGTCCTTGCTGTCTGAAGGTGAAGGAGGAAGTGGTTTATCGATGGACACAAAGGACAGCTGGCAGAGTTGCCAACACAGTTGCCAAGAGGGGTTGGAGTAAGCCAGAGGGTGGGGGTTAGGTGCTGCTGCTGCTGATATAATGATGGTAGAGCTAGAACTGGGTGTGTGGGGGTGAGTGCTGTCCATTGCTATCCATGCTAATCCTCATCGGTGAGAACTCAGCGTGGGAGATCCACGCTGTCCCAACAGTGCTCCAGTGACCCCCGCTGCCTGGGTCGGCCGTTTTCCCGACGCAGAGGGGAGCACAATGCCTTGTTTACACAACTACTATGCGATGGCTCCAGCATCCGGTCAAGACTGGCCACTCTGTTTCCCAAAGCATGCCGAGAGCTTCTCCTGTGACTAACGGAACAGCTCTTTTATGCATTTGTTTTGTTTTTATTTATTCATAAATTATGGTAGTTTTAGATAACAATTCAAACAGGACAATCTTTGCAGCACTTGCAGTCACGCAGAGCTGAAAATCTCAATTATCCATGAAGCCTGCGGAAGACTTTATCTTTGAAGTCTTATAGACTCAAGTGCTTTGGACATATTCTCTGACAAAAGCTTCATAGAGTTGAAATGGACATTTCTGAATGTCATCCATATCAAACACATCAAATCAGTATTTTTGTTTTTTTAAATCACAGTCCCTGATGTGGACGAGGTGAGGGTTCATCAACCTCAGACAGATGTTTGGCTGTCAAAGGAAGGGCTTGATGCAGCTGTAGGTCCAATCACCAGAGTTGACCTCCGTGCCTCCACACGCAAGAATAGCCCTCTGGGACTCGAGGAGCGTGACCAAAGGCAGCTCTGGCCTTCTCTGTCTGCTGTGAGTGTGTGAGATTCTTAAGAAGAGGAGCCAGAGAACACACACACACACACACACACACACACACACAGACACACACACACACACACAAGCTTGTGCAAACTTCCTGTTGAAACTTCTCCAGTCATTTGAGGATCAGATGGAACAGATCGGAACAGGCTGTCTCCAATGATGCTGGCTCGCCAGGACAATACAAGTGTCGGTGTATTAAGGCTCGTCGGTATTAGAGGATTTGGCTCTTTCAACTGGAATGAGGCACCGGCTTTTCATAACATGAACCACGACATTATTACCTGGTGACACCTGGTGAATGACACAAGGTATATGCCAAAAAAACCAGGCTTGCATCCACACACAGATGTTAAACTAGTAGTGTATTCCACATTCTCCACCGTCTTCCTCCATTTCTCAACCCCCCATTTTCCTCTTCCTTCCACACTCTGCTCTTCTCCAAATCCATCTCTCCCCTTCAGCAGAGGGTGGCGTAATGGGTTCATTAGTTCAGATGGGAGGCTAAGGCACATCCACTTTTAGGCATTACCGCTGCATTCCCCATCATTTCCAGTGAGGAATAAGAAAGCAAGGCAGAAAAGAACAGAGAGTGCTAAAGAGCAGATGCGAGTAGACTGCCTCATCATGACCTCATTGGACTCAGCTCACACACTCTGACCCGTAGGCCAGAAGCGGCTAACCATCCCTCTGAATGAATCACATCTAATCAGCACTGCCACTGTGCTGGCAAACGGGTAGCATGAGCAGTCGTCTTTTCTAATTTGCAGCCCTGTCTTTATTCTCTCCCCTTGTGTCTTCTTCTCTCATTTCCCCATTCTCTCTTTTTCCCCACTTATCTCTTCCCCCCCTCTCCTCCTCCCTTGACTCTTTGCTGGGCACGTGGCGATGCGCTCCCAGCCAGGAGCAGCCTTTAATGATTCTACTCAAGAGGAGGAGGCGATGGGAAGTCAGCGTAGACCCAGAGTGTGCAAAGGCGCCGCTGGAGGGGCAAGTTGATAATGGTCATCACCTTTGTGGCGGGTGCTGATGTGTTCAACAGAAAAATCTCCCGTCCAATTAAGCAAAAGAGTTGTGATAGGAAAGACGGCATGAATGTCAAAGGATTTCTTTTTAAAAAGGATTGTGTGTATTGCTTGAAAGACATTAGTCTAGTCCTCTCTTTGAACAATATAAATCTGTTTATTTACAAAAGGTATTGTTGGGAAATTACCAGGTTATATTTCAGACATGCTTGTGTGGAATTCTGGTCCCTATCAGACCAGATCAAATGACTGATTGATGCTCAAGGTTCCTCGTATCCACACTGAGTTGGGAAAGTCGGCCTTTTGTTATAGTGCCCCTACTTCCTGGAATAATCTTCAGTGTAATATAAAAATGAACTCTATACTTTCCTACAATCAATTCAGATCTGTAATCACAAACCTTCCTATGTCAATTTGTACCTGTTTTAAGTAAATGTCTTTATTATTATTATTATTTTATTATTAAGATATTATGTATTTTTTCCCTTCCTCCTCTATAATGTAATGTATGTTATCTTATTATTTATTTATTTTACTTTGTTTTATTTTATTTATAGGCCTAGACCTATACCTATACTTTTTTTCTCTCTCTTTTTACATCTTGTTACTTCATCGTTTCTGTAATCTCGGCTTCATTGAAAATGAGGGCTTCCCTCAATGACCCTCCGAGAATAAATAAAGGTTGAATGAATGAATGAATGAATGAATGAATGCTTAAAGGTCACAAGGTTTCTAGCTAGGCACAGGCATCTCCATTTAGATCTCCAAGGTAACAGCACCTGGTCCTCTGGGGAGGGCAAACAAAGGGTTGGCATGGCGACAGCATGTGACAGTACACCCTACCTACAGTCATACTTTCTATCAGTATGCTTTTCCCACTTCCATTTCAACACAAAAACAAAACACGCACAATAATATTATTTAATATTAGCACATATTAGCTAAAAGCTGTCACCCTTGTCATTGATAATGAGACTAGCACCATCAAAGCTCCGCTGACAGCTTCTGTGTGGTGCAGTAACCACCTGCTATTCTTTACCTTGTCGTGCTGTCATGTAAAGAGCACTGGCTCTTCAGGTGCTTTGTGTCATCTTACCATCATCCATGAATGAACAAATACCTCTCGTTCTCCCTCTCATTCTCTCTCTCTCTCCCTCAGTCACTCTCATGCTCACTCGCATCAGTTTAAAACATCACACACTGCTGTGGTCATAAATGAATTCATTGCATACAAATGGAGAGGGAAAGTCTGAACACTGCACTATGCTTCTGGAAGGAAAGGGTTAAGTCTATTGTGTGCAACCAATCAATCAACAGAGGGCAGCTATCATATAAAGCAGAGAGAGTCGGAGAGGGAGGACGGGAGAGAGAGAAAGAGAAAGAGAGAGAGAGAGTGAGAGAGAAAAGAAGCACACAAGAGAGAAGAGAGAGACAGAAAGGGAGAGTGAGAGAGGGTGGGAGGGAGAGAAAGAGGATGGTGGGAGTGAGGGAGGGAGGGAGGGAGGGAGGAGGAGGAGGAGGAGGAGCGGAGCCAGACTACCAGCGTTCCTCTGTGACACTTCACAGAGAGAAAAAGGGACAGAGGGAGGGAGACAGAAAGAACGAGAGAGAGAGAGAGAGAGAGTGAGAGAGTGAGAGAGAGTGAGAGAGAGTGAGAGAGAGTGCAAGGGTCCTCTTGTTGCCCCACACCCACTGACAATCTGCCACCCGCTCCAAGACAGGAGAGGAGGAAAGAGAGGACAACAGAGAGACAACAGAGAGAGAGAGAGAGAGAGAGAGAGAGAGAGAGAGAGAGAGAGAGAGAGAGGAAGGAGAGAGGGGAGGGAAAAGAGAGGAGGAGGAGGAGGAGAGAGGCTGCCAGAGAGAAAGCTGCTGCCGGAGCGACAGAGCCGGCAGAGCTCCAGCTTGAGCGCGACTCCAGACCTCCACACAGTGATGCCCTCCCGCTGCAACTGGCCCCAACCCCAGCCGCTGCTCCCACTCCTCTCCCCAGAGACTGCCCCCTATCTGGGCCAGCAAGACACCCTGCCCTGCGCCGGACCACTTCGGTAGAGCAAGGTAACACTTCTTTTTCTCAACCCTTTCAACTGACAGATGGAAAGTGACAACCAGGTATCACCAGACACTGTGATAATTAAAGTAGCTCCAAATGGTTTTTAAGGAATCAAAATATATAGGGCACTGAATGAGATGAAACCTGGAGAGTGACCCTCTGTGGTGTCAAAAGTAGGTTAGAGATGGAGTGTATGTGTACGCATGCTATAGCATAAATAACTGACTGCTGGACAATCTAAGAATGCTGAATGAAAACAGCACTAGTTTGCTACATGAAATTTGACTCTTGAGTTCACAAAAATAATCTGATCTCAGCAGAGAGGATAGAATGCTAAAAAGCCAGACTTCTTGATATTTACTTGTATAGAAGAGAAAATGCAGTCATGCATTCCTTATCCATGCATGGCTCCCCTGGCAACGGATTCATCACTGCTAACTCTGCATAAATATACAAGAACTCCTTTTGCAGAGGTGTTCTATCAGGCACTTGTCTCTTAGCTGAGAGTGACAGTGTGAAATGTGTGTGTGTGTGTGTGTGTGTGTGTGTGTGTGTGTGTGAGTGTGTGTGTGCATGAGTATGTACATGAGTATCATATGCTGGTGTGTGTGTGTGTGTGTGGTGTGTGTAGTATGTGTGTGTGTGTGTGTGTGTGTGTGTGTGCGCGCGTGTGTGTGCATGAGTATGTACATGAGTATGCGCATGCTGGTGTGTGTGTGTGTAGTTTGTGTGTGTGTGTGTGTGTGTGTGTGTGTGTGTGTGTGTGTGTGTGTGTGTGTGTGTGTGTGTGTGTGTGTGTGCGCTTGTACGAGACTGTCAGGTGTGGGCAGCAGCTCGGGATGAGAGCCTCTCAAGCGGGTCGCCGGCTGCCTGCTCCTCCTGCCTGCCAATCACATGCGGAGTGCCAAAAAATGCGAGCTCTCTTTCACTCTGTGAAAAAAGAGACAGAAGAGTAGAGGCACCGCAGGGAGCACATCGCAGCTCTTTAAAGACTCGTTTGCGATGCGAGTGCATAAAAACAGACCATCGGGAGAGAGAGACGAGAGTGCATGATTACAGAACAGGCAGATGAGATAAATAAACAAACAGCCGAGCGAATGCTGGTGGAAGTCGAGAGATAAGAGCTGTATTTGGCACAGTTCCTCTGATGTGTGGATTATCAGAAACCACCAGCCACTTTGTGTGTAAATTGTCCTCATTGTATATAACATGAAGGTTGAGATATTTTTAGACGAAAACTCAATAGACGTAGATGACTGAGCATCTATGATTAGGTAAGAGGTAAGATAGGATGACATGGATATGAGTCAGTTTTCCTCTCTTTCGCATCTCTCCTTAGGAGTCCGGAGCGTGACCTGCCTGCCGTTGGCCTTGGACGACGCGTGCCCATTTCCGCCTCGAGAGCTGGAGCGGGGTAGTGTGTGCCATGCGGCGAGCTGATTACTTCCTCTCGCGAGCTAATGACCTTCTTGAGCGGGAGAGTGGGCTTCCGCCTACGTGTAGCTGAGACGCACAGAGATCGGGCCCAGAGAGGGTGACAGCGAACCAGGCTGTGCTCAAAGAGGACTGGGCAGCTGGAAAAGGGCCTGGACAGACGTTGGACTAAACCAGTACCCGGCAACAGGGACGAGGGAAAGAGAGAACGAGAGAGAGCGGAACGGAGAGAAACACAGTAGGAGAGGCAGAGGGAAAGGGAGACAGAGGAGGAGATATCCCGAGAGATTGTTTCGACGATAGACTACATTAGAGAGGAAATGATGGAGGAGCTTCGCTAACAGCAGCTCGCTGACCAATATTATCTCTCGTACACAAACCACACAACAACGCTTTCCGGCCGACCATCGACCAGATAAAAATCTCCAGCTTGGAATACACACACACACACACACCACACACACACACACACACACACACACACACACACACGAGTGGGGGCTCAGAGGCAAGCTGCCGGCGCTGTCCCCGCTTGCTCCTTTAGGACTCCTCGACAGAGACAACAGGACAAAGGGCCAAAGTGCACAAAGCACAAGAAAGGCTTTCATGTCATCGACCACGTGGATGTTACAATGCACAGACCCTTCCAGAGCGCTGGAGCAGGAGTAGCAGTATATCTGTGTGCATCTTCCAACGAACCTCTGACAGCAAAGGAATACAGTGTGCTTGCAATGACCAGGGACAGATTGCATTTGTGAGACACTAGCTATACAAGTACACCAACAAATCACAGGGCTACTTTTTTCCCCTTCCTAACGAGGACCTTTTTTTGGACTCTTTTTTTTTTCTTTTGTCTTTTTCTGCTATACTACGAGCTGGATGGAGCAAAAATCCTAGCAGCTCGTCTCAGCTGGCTTGTGTTGCCTGACTAAAAGGGGATAGCGGTGGCTGAGCCCGATCTGCCAAAACAGCTCAGACGGGAGTGGATGGTGACAGCAGGGAGAAGCCTACACGAGCATGGTGCGTTCTTATGACATCCTGTCGGGACGACTCGGGACCTGCTGCTGGCTCACAGGCTCCTGAGGAGAACTCAGTGCAGGGGGGAGGGGTAAGTGACTTGCTTCTGTGCTTGTCTATGTGTGTGTGTGTGTGTGTGTTTAGGTCGATGGTATGCATCCATTCATCTCTGTGTGTATTTCACATATGTATGTCCGTGTTGCTATGTTTGCTCTTACTGTTCCTAATTGGTTGAGGTCTTGGTCTGAGAGAGAAAAGGGTTGCTGAAAAGAAATAGGAAGCTTCCATACTTTGCAAGGTTCACAAACCTTGAAACTGAATGAGTCAAGCACACTGTTTGGCTGAAGAGTGCTTGAGATTTGATTCAGTTCAAAAGATCTTAAAAGCTTCTGCTGTTCATCATCATGACCTCCATGACCTTTTCTAGCTTTTCAACATGGCTCTATAGAAGACCCTGAAACACTTTGAGAGTAACATATCCTTCTGACTTGTGAGTAACTGGGCTGACTCTGACTAAAATAAATTGAATAAATCTTTCTAAGAGGATTGCAGTCTGAGTTCAAGGGACACAAAGATAGGAAAGTCCATTTTTTTCCCAGGCTAATAACTGGGAAACATTAGACTCCATCACAAGGGACTGTGGTCCTTATCTTAAGCTAGCTTCAAATTATGAAACACACTCAGTTCTGCCTGCGAATTCACACTCCGTTCTGCCTCAAGATCTCTAACTCTGAAGCATGTGAAAGTGAGGCGAGGCATTTCACAATTAAATGAAAAGGCTTCTCTACCATGTCTCTATTGGGGCCATCCAAGTGTCCCAATTAGCAAGCAACTGCAGTGAACAATTGCTGAGCAAGGGTGGAAACCAATGAACAAAAAATGCAACTATAACACCTTCCAACTCTCTAACTATCTTCTTCCTATTTCTTCCTCTACTCCAACCCCAACCCTCACTTTCCTGCAGGAGAATGCATACCCCTCCTGTACTGGAATTCCAAGCCACCATGAGCGACATCAACAACAATAACAACGTGACCGTCCTCGACAGTGCCGACCCTTTGGACCAGGACATGGATGCAGCCCTGCCCTACCCAGTCAGCTTCCAGGTGTCCCTGACCGGCTTCCTGATGCTGGAGATCGTGCTGGGCCTGAGCAGCAACCTCACCGTGCTGGTGCTCTACTGCATGAAGTCCAACCTGGTCAGCTCGGTCAGCAACATAGTCACCATGAACCTGCACGTGCTGGACGTGCTGGTGTGCGTGGCTTGCATCCCGCTCACCATTGCCGTGGTGCTGCTGCCTCTTCAGGAGGACAACACAGCACTCATCTGCTGCTTCCACGAGGCCTGCGTGTCGTTCGCCAGCGTTGCCACGGCGGCCAACGTCTTGGCGATCACCCTGGACAGGTACGACATCTCAGTGCGGCCGGCGAACCGCGTGCTGACGATGGGACGAGCTGTGGCCCTGCTGGGCTCCATCTGGGTGTTGTCCTTCCTCAGTTTCCTGGTGCCGTTCATGGAAGTGGGCTTCTTCAGCCAGGGCAGGGATAGGAAGGGGAACCAGACCCTGGAGTATGAGGACGAGGAGGACTTATGGGCCAACCACTACAACACAGACCTGGGTCTCTACTACCACTTGTTGGCCCAGATCCCCATCTTCTTCTTCACGGCGGTCGTCATGCTGGTGACCTACTACAAGATCCTGCAGGCGCTCAACATCCGGATCGGAACACGCTTCCACACCGCCGCCCCCAAGAAGAAACCACGTAGCAAAGGCAAGAAGGCAGCCGTTTCCATGACGACGTCTGGGAATGCGTCCGCAGCCCAGCCCGAGTCCACAGATGCCTCGCAGAGCAGTGCGGCCGTACGGAACCCACCACTGGCCATGCGCACCTCTGTGTCGGTCATTATCGCCTTGCGGCGCGCCGTCAAGCGCCACCGGGAGAGGCGGGAGCGGCAGCGGAGGGTCTTCCGCATGTCGCTGCTCATCATCTCCACCTTCCTGCTGTGCTGGACGCCCATCACCGTGCTCAACACGGTCATTCTGAGTGCCGGCCCGAGCGCCATGATGGCCCGGCTGCGCCTGGGCTTCCTGGTCATGGCCTATGGCACCACCATCTTTCACCCGCTGCTCTATGCCTTCACCAGGCAGAAGTTCCAGAAGGTGCTCAAGAGCAAGATGAAGAAGAGGGTGGTATCGGTGGTGGAGGCAGAGCCAACGCCCAACAACGCGGTCATCCACAACTCCTGGATCGACCCCAAACGGAACAAAAAGGTGACCTTTGAGGAGACAGAGGTCAGACAAAAGTGTCTCTCATCTGAGGACGTAGAGACGTAGTGTGAACCATCAGACTCATATTGAACTCATGCAAAGGTCAATGATACAACGCGCTGAAAAAGGGAAACCACTTATCCAAAGCAGATATGTGTATTAAAGTGTATTATCTGTACAGTTTCACAGCGTGGAGCAAATAATTTAATACTATTTATTGTAATGGTGACTAGATATCATGGACAGTTCAAAGAGTGTACAGACTGCATGTGCTTTTCGTTATAGTGGTGAAATGAAATGGTGTACATATAGGAATAATGTATAGCAGAGTACTTATACATTCATGTACAGACATAGAAAGAAAGGCCCGTGCTATTTGTCCTGTTTATAATAAATAAAACCTGAAGCAGGTTGAAATACATCCTGATATCTAGTTGTGCTTTGTGCCAGTCCTCCTTCTCCTGTCTGTCTCCCCTCTCTCTCCCTCTGTGTTTCTGTCTCTGCCAACGAGAGCACTTTGCAAATCACATAAAACATCAAGCAGCAGTACTGGCGCAAAGATTTATATAGCACATCTCATATGCCTTTCCTGTCCTTTGAGAGCCCTTACCATCTGCCCGTAAACGCCGAGAGTAGAGACTAGGGTTCAGGGTAAGGGAACGAAGATGGAGACAAGGAGAGGACGGAGTATGGCAGATGAAAGTGGGCGCACAACAGAGGTCGTCATGAACCTCAGCAATTCTTAGGTTTTAAAAACATCAGCAGTCCCAATAAGTCCCCAGAGTAGCCTACTTGTTCCAGAAGTAAACGGTAGCTAATTCTGCTGTCAGACTCAGTTTCCCCCCTTTGGCACCAAGATACGTGAGCTGCAAGCCTGTATGAGACATTAGTTTTGTCTGTTTGCCGCTATTATTGATCTGACCTGACATGCCCTTCCCTGATTCCCTTAACCTCTGCGGTATGCTTGAGAGCTTTGCTGCTATGCTGTCCCTCTAATCTCTAGGCTGGCTGGCTCTTCGAGGTTGAGAGGAGTGGGGAGTCTGAGAGTGGGCATCTGCTTCATTTCAAAATCACTCCTGAGGGCCGTCAGGCCGGCCGAATCAGACCCTTATCTACTTTAATAGAGGATGTCAGAGGGGGCAGAGAGAGTCACGGCACGTCGTTCTCTGGAGGTGTGCGGGCAGAAAGCAGCGCAGGGCTCCCCCAACCACAGGCCCGTGACACTGGACTGAAGTGGTCATGAGTGGCTGGGTCATACCAGCACTTGCCCTTGGGAGCCTAGGGGAGCCTGTTTTCATTTAGCTTGTTTTTTTTTTTTTTTTTTCTTGTCTCACTATTAACGAGGGCCTGGGATACCAGATAATAACTATTAAGCATGGCTGCCCATGCATCAGAAGCACTCTCCAGAATGCTGACATTGGAAGGTCATGCCTTTCCTCGGCAGGGGCTATGGTGGTGGAAGCATGGAGAGAATGCCAATGAACAATGCAAAACAATGCACAAACAAAAATGCTCATCTCAACACTGCGAGCATAACTGCATAAACTCATAACCAGTTAAAAGAGCAAACACTAAGGTAGATGACCTTACAAAATGAAATATTTTTCCACCACAGATCCAGCAGATACTGTGCCATACAAAAAAAAAACAAATACTGCTGGTAGTATGAATACAAATTGTACAGACAAAAGCTTATTATAACATCATTCCCAGACACAGTTATGCATGGCCAAAGGTCAAGTTACCCACTGCTGAAGGATGCCGTTTCCCTCGGTTATCAAAGGTTAATCAAAGGATGTGCTGTCCACAAGGGCATTGTTAATAACAGGCTTGAGGATCTTATCAGCATGACCTCCTCTATTAAAAAAAAAACAAATAAGCCTGATGTCCACCTTCAGCCCTACACAATAAATCAATGGGTTGATTTTCAGCTCGGGCTCAATATACATTTTAAGAGATAGTAACAGTGCCAGGTATTGGCAGCTCTCCAGAAAGACAAAACAGTACAGTACCATGGTGCAGGTTTTAACGCTGACGAAGAACCCATCAGAGAGTTCATCAAATGCCATTCTAATGGCCGAGAGGGAAAGGAGTGAGTTTGCTGGAGGTGCAAGCTTTGTGCTGGAACTGCATGTCCTTGCATACAGCATGACTAATGCATGTGTACATCCACCAACTGCACTCATGTAGACTATTTACAGCCACATGAGTAATGTGCTAGAATATCAACGGGCAACAGGTCAGACTGCCTATCCTCCTATCAAAGAAATGCAAGTGCGGTACGAGGGTTGAATACCTGCTCTACCAGAAGTGGAGATGAATCATGCTCTGCTGTCTTAAGAGTGGCCATTTTTAAATACCAACTGATTCATCCCCGTGGATCCAGAAGTGCAGCGACAGTGCTGCATTCAACATCCTCACACTCCCCTCTGCACCAGCACAAGAGGGTCCTGGGGCTAAGGGGTGGGAGGCGTGAGGGAGGCCTTTGCCCTCTCTCTCTCTCTCTCGCTCTCTCCAGGCTTTTCATGAGGCTCATGTGAAGGGGGATATGGATCTTGGGGATTTCTGCTACGCCTGTGTGCTGCTACGCAAGGTCAGTCACATGGGAGGAGGAAAGGCACCCTGAAGGGGGTCTGTACGCAGTCCGGCCCGTGGTGAACAGACTCTGTAGATACAATGAGATGCGAACGATGAAGAGGCCTTTTATTGCCAAGGTTGGAAAACAGTAGAGCGTGTGTGGATGCTTCTCGCTAGCCCCTGGACAGAACGCTGTGTGTAAGTAGTGAGGCTTGATGATGGTGATGGCCTACCAGTCAAGGCAAAGTTACTACTAGAAAAGGGGTGTGTGTCTGGCTGTGCCTCTGAGCGTAAACTCATGTGCTAGCCAGGAATCGATCGGCAGATCTCCTACACAGCAGTTGTACACTATAATGATGTTGCAACACTATATTGAACAACAACAACCAAGACCGAGGTCAAAACACTGCGGCAAACCTCAACTATTTATATCTGTCAGCATACATTTCACCTCACATCACCTAATGGCACTTCCTGAAAAATAAAAAGGCACATTTAGAAATTCTGCTAGTAAGGGTTGCACAGGAACATAATTGTATAACTCAAGTGCTCCTTGTCTGAAGAAAATTGAGTTCTCGAGCACTTGAGTGCAGAGGGCTTTAATGTACAGGCTTACACCTGGTCCTCCAAACAGTCTGGGGTCTCACGAGACATGAGGGGTTATTTTATTAACTGAGGCCATCGCGAGACCCTGTGCATCCCACTTGAGCTTCCCCTTCAGATGCAGCAGAGACCAAAGGTGATGCACACAAACCAAGTACTCTGTGGATCACCATCCAAATCTCCCTTCCTTACCATCATTGGTGACAGCCATGATACTAAACTGTGCCTCAAGCAGCAGACTGTTTTTTAAATTAAACCACCACTATTAATACATTTTGACGCAAACAGCCCTGAACCAAATAGCCCAAATTCGACTATGCCCGCCATTACGGTTAACAATATGCTAACCTTTTTTACATGAAACATAGATGAACTATTTGTACCTGCAATTTAATAAAGGTTCTGGTACTAAATGCAGAAACTCTAAAATACTAAATGCAGAAACAACTGCTCAAGAGCTAATTTGCTCAAATACTCTGATACTAGCTACCTGCTGGTGTAATCTTTCAGATTGAACACATAGCCTATGACTGGCACGGCCACCTCTCTCCAAAATCAACTGCACAGGCTTTTCATTAATGACATGCCCGTGCCCCTGCCTGTCAGAGTGACAGTTTTGAGAGCCTCCTCTCATTCCAACACTACTCAAGTGACACCTCGGAACCACCTGCTCCTGACCAGACGACAGGGGAAAAGAGGGATGAATCCTATAAAAAGAACAAGGAGAAGAAAGGAGAAAGCCAATCAAATGCCCCCCCCACAATCACACTGACTCAGGATCAGTCCGCTCTCGTATCCTGTCTCATTCTCGACAGAGCACTGAGCGAAAGTTCCCTGAAAACATCACACCATCTCCGAGCAACTTTGCCTGACACTTCAGCTCTTGTGAGTGACAGGCCCATCAAGTGCACAAGGGACTACAAAAAGATCCCTGTTTCTATCTTTCAAAGTTTTGATATCCATTCCCTCAGATATTCAAATCTACAATTCAATCAAGATCTAACTGAAAAAAAAAAACTGTGAAAGAAGAAAGGTGGATTCAGTAATAGATGAAGATACATAGCCACAAGCTAACGGCTGAAAGAATTTGTCAAGCTTCAATGTATTCCTCAACTGACAAAAAGAATGATAGAAAAGATAAGAAAAAATATGTATAAAAAGGATAGGGAAAAGATGGGAAAGAATAGTTTTTTCAGTGCTGACTCATGGTGGGAACAGATTACAGAAAGCTTCTTTTCCGATATCAGATGCTCATGCAGAGTGATGTAATCTATGGTCTGGACACAAGGGACAGAAAGAGACACAGAGAGAGAAAGAGAGAATGAGAGAGAGAGAGAGCGAAAGAGAGAGAAGAAGATTCAGACAGACACAGAAAGGGACAGACAGAAAGAGAGGAAGAGAGACAGGTAGATAGACAGGCAGACAGAGCAATCACTTTGAGTTTAGCAGGCTTTATAACAGCTTGACCGCCAGGATGATGAGGCTATTCCTTCGTCTTTTTTAAATCGCTCTCTTCAGCCCTCTCATCCTCCTCCGACCCCAGTCATCCCCTCTGTTTTATTTTCTTATCCCGTGGCAAGTATTGTGTCTGTGCCACTTGAAGGCCCCACACTTGACATTTATCTGGCTTTGATTCCCCCTCAACAATAACCGGCCATTCTCTGCTGTGTCGCTGTCACCGGCATGGACCTTGCCACAGTATCCACTTCAATCATGTTATTGTATCTGACATCAGAGGCACAGGCGCGCACACACACACACACACAGCCTCCTATTACAGCCCCATCCCTCCCACCACCCATTTCCCTGCTTCAAGTCGTTCCTTTACGGTCACAAATGTATGCGCACGCACACGCACACGCACACGCACACGCACACGCACACGCACACACCCCTGTCTTCACCCATGTTTTCAAGGTAGATGTCCTTGAAAACATATATACACACAGACACACACACAGACACACACACACACATGCATGCAAACGCACATAACCTGGTGCTCTTGAGGAAGAGAGGGAGGGCGAAATCACATTACCCTGCCAGTGTTGGGCTTTTACCGTGTTAGAGCAGCACAGGCAGGGGCCTAATTTAGCACTAGTATGGCATGATGGCAGCAGAATATGTAAAGGCTTGTGTGAATGTGCAGGGGGGAGACAAAATCCCAAAGCACTGCTCCAGCTAAGCGTGCTGAAGCACCAGCGAGAGAAACAGGCGAGGGACAGGAGAGGGACAGGGGAGGGACAGGCGAGGGACAGGCGAGGGACAGGCGAGGGACAGGCGAGGGACAGGGGAGGGACAGGGGAGGGACAGGCGAGGGACAGGCGAGGGACAGGCGAGGGACAGGCGCAAATGGAGAGAGAGAGAGAGAGAGAGAGAGAAAGCCCACTCGCGTGAGCCCAACGAGCAAACAGCTAAGAGAGAAATACACATGGGTAGCGTGGAGTACACCGAATAAACACACTCCACTTTCATGACATGACCTTCAGGAAGAGGAGAAGCAGAACACGAGCATTACAGACGGTGCCAAATCATGGAGGGGGGGAGAGAGAGAGAGAGCTTATGAGGAAGAGAAGAATACATGAGAAAGAGAGACAGAGAGATAGAGAAAGAGGGGAGAGGGAGAGAGGCAGACTGTTTGTGCTTTGAACGTGGAGTGAAGAAAGCAGGTATACAGTCTGGAGAAGACATAAACATGGGGATTCTGTGCATAAACATACAGTATTTTATATATAGATATATTTATATATGAGTGAGAGAGAGAGAGAGAGAGAGAGAGAGAGAGAGAGAGAGAGAGAGAGATGGAGGATGACAAACAGAGAGATTATAAGTGTGCTGGAGTGAGAGGTGGACAGAGATGAAAGAGGGGAAAGCTGTAGTCTCTCCATCATGTGTCCCTTCTCCTTGGTGAGAGGGTGTGTGATTCAGCAGCATTCAATCTTCACAAGTGACAAGTGCAGGGGATTGTTTGGGGGGAGGGGAGGAAGGTCATGAACCAACTTGAGGACAAAGACCCATTTGAGGCACGTGGCTACACTCTCATTTCAAAAATATATACAAACTTCAACATAAAAGTAGAGACAGTAGTACATCAGCTGAAGCACAAACGTCTCTAATGGGATGCTGCATTAAAAACACACACAAGTAAAAGCAATAGGTCCATAACGAATGGGCACGGTATGATTTTCAAAATGGAGATTCTGCAGTGTCCTTTTCATGCATGCATAACAACCATGTGCAGAAAATGACACGTACCAGAAAGAGTTCCGGGACTCGGAACGTTTTAATGGCAGGAGGTCGCTCTGCTGCAGCTCTAAAAGTAATAAATGCACAGATTTGCATTTCTGCCGCCTTGTTTGTGAGATATGACATTTAAAAAAGCACTACGCTATTTGCATAAGCAGCCTCACAGTCCAGGTGGCAACTCATCCTGTTGCAGTTTTAATTGACACCTTTCTACTTGGAAGCGGTGCAATGGGATGCTAGATGCATTTCAAAAAGGAACACACCCTGGCTCTGCATCAGGACACCAGGAAGCGGAACAATCGCATACATGCCCACAGTGCAGTGCAGAGGGGCCCACGAAACTCCAGCTTTTTCCTTTTTTACCCCTTAATGGAGCCGGGGGACAGAAATAAAGTAGGCTGGTGCTGCACCGCTAACCCAATTCTAGTCGGATATTCATCAAGCACACACACACATGGCAGCCCTGGCCGCTGCACTCCAGAAATACCTGCCGGCCAGCATAACCAGGTGAGCTTTGGTTCCTGCTCACACACAGCTGCGGCACAGACTTTAGTTGCGTCTGCAATCCCAGTGACTGAGTTTGTACCAGGATAAAAGGCTCACCTAAGGTGACCTAACATATTAGATATTGGGTGAAAAGTGGCCGCCCTGATTGCTACAAGGGATTGTGGGTTTGAATGGTGTCAGGGTTGGGGGTCAGGGTTGAATGGTGTTAGGGAATGGGGTTAGGGTTGAACCTGAAGAACCAAAATAAGTTTACATTGAGGACTTCAGTATGAATTGGTGAAAGGTGTGGGAATGCGTCTCAAATTTGTCAAAGCCTCAAGCTCTAGCACTTTTACTGTATAAGCTTGTTACATGTTGCTGTTAAAGCCGATGCAATGCCAATGAAATAGCTCCACACTCTCTCAGCTGCATTACAAGTAGTGGCAGGCCCTCCTCTACCTCAGTGCTAAATCTCCCCAACAGGCAGCGCAGCTAGCACCTGCTAATCCAATCACCTCCTCTCTTCCACACACTTGCATCTTACATCGCGCAGCGATTTGCTTGCGGTTTGCATTGCCCCGCCAGCTTTGATGGATGGCACATGCACGGCAGGGGCAGCAGGCTGCTCGGGATTCTGACGTGCTCGGGGTGGTGAGAATCCAGGCTGAGACAGCGGGGGCGCAGGGAAAAGGATAGCATAGGATTGTTGACCCTGTATGACCATGTGTGTGCATGCGTCGTGTGTGTATGTGTCGTGTGTGTGTGTGTGTGTGTGTGTGTCTGTGTGTATGCGTCGTGTGTGTGTGTGTGTGTATGTGTGTGAGATGGGGAGTACCAGCAGGGGCTAGGCAGGAATCGCGGGCCATCACTCACCGAGCTCGTTGAGGCTCTGCGCTGCCTTGGTGATCTCCCGGCTGCCGCCCTGCAGCTGCCCTTGCAGACGCTTGCTGAGGTACAGGATACGGATGATCCGCCTCAGCAGGTCACAGGCCACCTGTGGAGGGAGGGGGAGACACACACACACACACACACACACACACACACACAGGTGTTATTGATCAATAAATCTCTGAGTAAACAACGGCTCAGTAAACAGTGCCTCTGCTTTCCTAAGTTGTGCCTACAGTGAAAACAGTGACAAATACAGTGTATCACTAAGTAAAATGTTGTGTTTGTTTATGTTTACATTTAAAATGAATAGCAGACGCCTGTCCAAAACAACATACTGTACATTATATGTTAACCAAGGACGAAACAAAACACACTGGAGAGGTAGCTGCTACCCCACACACAATAATACACACACACACACACACCCCTCCTTCAGTATTCCCAGAGAAACTTCGCACAGGGTTTCTGCTTGGGGGACAGGCTGCCCCCGCTTTCTTTGTTTACAGTTGTCAGAGCCTGGGTTGCAAACAGAGAATGAGTTTTTACAGTGTACTGTGCAGTACAGTGTTTTACAGTGTATGTATGGGCAGCTAGCGGACAGAGAGGAGATGATCGCTGAATGACAAAAAAATATATGGCCTTGAAATTGCATACAATCGCGGACTGTACCTTTAATGAATCATACCTCTGCTTTCTTAAGCTGTGTCTTCAGTAAGAACAGTGATTAATTAAAAGTTATGGATGTGTGAATGTGTATGTATTTCATTATTACAGTGCATGAAAATGCACTGTACTGTTCTTCCTAGGCTTCTTATTACAGTGCATGGAAATGCACTGTACTGTTCTTCCTAGGCTTCTTATTCTTAGCTTCATTATTACAGTGCATGAAAATGCACTGTACTGTTATTCCTAGGCTTCTTCTTCTTCTTATTCTTCTTCTAACGCAGTTAATGGTTAATAGCTAACAGCTTCAACTGTTTAACGTAGAAACTTCATTCAAACTATGTTACGTAGGTCTTACTTATGACATCTGGGCTTTGTAACTTTTATACTTTTTAAACTATTTATTAAAAACTACTCAAAATGTCCCCATAGACTTAACATTAGGCTGATGACATCACAATGGGCTAATTAACTTGATTTGTACCTGTATCAGACGAACTCTGCTGACATCAATGAGTTTACGGAAGTATCATTGAGTTACATCAATATGCTAACTGATTCCATCATCCCAACTGTAAAGATCCGAAGCTTCCCTAACCAGAAACCATGGGTGGATAGAGAAGTGAGAACAGCATTAAAGACACGCACCATGACTTGTAATGCTGGGCTTATTTCAGGGGATATGACGGATTACAAAGCAGCATCTTATAGTTTACGTAGTGCAATTAAAGATGCTAAGCGGCGCTATAGAGACAGAGTTGAAGCTGATTTCTTGGAGGGTGATCCAGCACGAGTGTGGAAAGGACTCCGAACCATCACTGGCTTTGAAAGAAAGTCCCCTCCTATGATGAATGTGAGTAAAGCCCTCCCTGATGAACTTAATGCTTTTTATGCTCGCTTTGACATGAAAAACACAGACTATATTGGACTAGCTGCAGCATGTGAAGCAAATGAGGATGCACCTTTCTGTGTCTCTGAGGTCGATGTGAGCAATGCCTTTAGGAGGGGGTAAATTGTAGAAAAGCTACTGGACCGGATGGAATTTCTAACAGGGTTTTGAAATCCCTGCTGCTCAGTTAGCTCCTGTGTTCACTTATATCTTTAACACATCATTGGCTCAAGAGACAGTTCCTACTTGCCTCAAGCAGTCTGTTATTGTTCCAGTACCGAAAACAAAAGTCCATCATGTCTGAATGACTACCGCCCAGTAGCCCTGACGCCTACAGTGATGAAGTGTTTTGAGAAGCTTGTGAAAACATTATCTGCTCATCCCTCCTGCCTCCTTGACCCCCTCCAATTTGCTTACAGAGCCAACAGGTCTACAGAGGATGCCATCTCAAACCTCATGCACACCACCTTAACTCACCTGGAGGAGGGGAATGGGAATTATGTGAGGATGCTGTTCATTGACTTTAGTTCAGCATTCAACACGATAGTACCTCTCACCTTGGTCACAAAGATGAAGGCCTTAGGACTGAACACCACCCTGTGTCACTGGATATTTGACTTCCTCACCAACCGTTCACAAGTGGTTAGAGTGGGGGTCTGACATCTGACTCATTAACCATCAGCACTGGTGCTCCCCAAGGCTGTGTTTTGAGTCCACTGCTGTACAACATCTACACACATGACTGCAAAGCCAACAGTAGTCATACCTCCATCATCAAGTTTGCAGATGACACAGTGATCTTGGGCCTGATTAGTAACAACAATGAACAGTTCTACTTGGATCAGGTTGATGAGGTGGCACAGTGGTGTCAATCTAACAGCTTGACACTGAATATCAATAAAACCAAGGAAATGGTAGTGGATTACAGAAGGCAGCAGCACAACTACAGTTACACCCCACTAATGATCAGCGGGCAACCTGTAGAGAGAGTCACAAGTTTTAAATACCTTGGTGTCCACATTACTGAAGACTTAACATGGACTGTTAACACTCAAAATGTTCTGAAGAAGTCCAGACAACCACTCTACTTCCTTAGGTCAGCTAAGGAAATTCAAAGTTTCTACATCCATCATGAAGGCCTTCTACACTTCAGCGGTTGAGAGTGTTCTAACTGGTAGCATCATCACCTGGTATGGGAACTCCACAGTTAGAGATTGTAGTACTCTGCAGAGAGTAGTGCTCAGCTGAACATACTATAAGAACTCAACTCCCTGCTCTACAATATATCTATTCCAGAAGAGTACTCCTAAGAGCCCAAAAGATTCTGAAGGACTCTTCTCATCCTAACAATGGATTATTCCTACCGCTGAAATCAAGAAGACTTATGTAGACACAAAGCCAGAACTGAGAGACTCAGGAGAAGTTTTATCCCAGGCCATCCGAACTCTGAACTCACACTATACTGACTTTGCACACATTCCTCCTCAGCACTCTCAAACATTTCCCAACTCTGAACTCACACTATACTGACTTTGCACTCATTCACTCCTCAGCACTCATGACAACCCCCACACACACACACACACACCTACAAGACTTTTAGCACTTTTACATCCCTCTCCCTATGCTACAGACCTTTTATTTATTTTCTTATTTCATCACCGCGTCAAACACACACACACACACACACACACACACACATATCTGACTTTCTCCAACTTTTGCACACTTTTTATTTCTTATTTTTGATTTCTCCTCCATCTACCCATGTCCTTGATTGCCTAGCCTTTCTGCCCCCCCCCCCCCCATCCCCAACACACACACTTACATCATCACTGTCATCACTTCACATACATACAGCACTCCTCTACATACTTGCTGCACACTGCCCCCCCCCCCCCCACATACACAGCACATTGTCTTCAGGATCTTCTCCAACACACATCCTCTACATACTTACACACTGCCCCCACCTACCTACACACACACACTACACACACACAAACACACAGTCACTGCTCCACTCCCGCCCACACACACATCTTCACTGTCATCACTCACATACATTACATACAGTACTCTGCTTGCAATAGTAAGTCCCTGACCCCCCCCCCCCCAACACACACACTTACATCATCACTTCACATACATACAGCACACTGCTTGCTACAGTAAGCCTCCTCTACATACTTGCTGCACACTGCCCCCCCCCCACATACACAGCACATTGTCTTCAGGATCTTCTCCAACACACATCCTCTACATACTTACAGCACACTGCCCCCACCTACCCACCTTCACACTACACACACACAGTCACTGCTCCACTCCCCTCCCGCCCACACACACACATCTTCACTGTCATCACTCACATACATTACATACAGTACTCTGCTTGCAATAGTAAGTCCCTGCCCCTACATACACAGCACATTATTTCATCAGGAAGCTTCTCCAACACACATCCCCAACATACTTACAGCACACTGCCCCCAATACACAGCACATTGTCTCATGAGGGAAGCTTCTCCAACACACATATTGCACACTGCCCTCTCCCCACATACACAGCACACTATCCCATCTCCCCTGTCATCCCCCAACACACACACCAAGACCCTGGCAGTTGGGTTAGCCCCTTGAGCCGTGGATCTGCCCAAGGTTTCTTCCTTGGTAAGGGAGTTTTTCCTTGCCCCTGTTGCTCTTGGGTGCTCCTTGTTGGTGCCCCCCACCCAATCCCAATTCCTCCCCACCTTTTTTATGCAGCCCTTGCCACTTAATCTACTAAACCCCTCTTCTACTGCACTTTTTACCCCCCCATTAATGCACAAATAGGCTGACACCAGACATAATTTCACTGCATTTCTTACTTCCAGTAACTATATGCATGTGACAATAAACTTATATTGTATCCTTGTATCAACATCCAGCTGCTCAACTAGGCCCCATCAAAAAGCCAGTTAAACTGATTGCACCTGTATGAACTGCTTTCTGTTGAACTAGGCCAACTCTCTCTGTGTCTCTCCATTCTACAAGGATATAAGGCACATTCCATCCAACTTTCTATCCATTCATCCTCTTCAAACCATTCACTCATCCACCCATTAAACTATCCATCAACATCCATTAAACAATCTGCCTATCAACATCCATTCAACTTTCTGTCTATCAACATCCATTACACTATCTACATTTTTTAAACTATATACTCTGTCTCAGGCTTTAAGCATACAATATGGCTCTATTAAGACTGCCGTTAAGCAATTAGAATCCTAGGCCAGGTCGCCAGGCTATATTAAACCTCATCTACCTAGTTCAGTCATTCCAACTATTAAACCTCATCTACCTAGCAAATAATTTAACCTTTTAAACTATCCACCTATTTAACTGTTCAGTCATTCCAACTATATTAAACCTTATCTACCTAGTTCAGTCATTCCAACTATATTAAATCTCATCTACCTAGCAAATAATTTAACCATTTAAACTATCCACCTATTTAGCTGTCCAGTCATTCCAACTATATTAAACCTCGTCTACCTAGCAAATAATTTAACCTTTTAAACTATCCACCTATCTGTTCAGTCATTCCAACTATATTAAACCTCATCTACCTAGTTCAGTCTGTTTTAACAATATATTTCACACCATATGTTTTGCATTTTCATGCACTGGTAATTCCCTGGAATTGCGTTTTCTAATTATTATTGACAACCTTCACTGCTTGGCACCATTTAGCTAAAAGGATGTGTGAAGCATGTGAGCTTCAATCTGTTTTGAGAGAGAGGTGGATAAAAAAAGAAAGAGAGAGAGAGAGAGAGAGAGAGAGAGAGAGAAGGATGGCGAAGAGCGAGGGAGAGAGTGAGAACAGGATAGCAGAGTGCTGGAGGTTCAGCCTCCTGAACACATTCCAAAAATAAAAACCGCTTCAGACAGCTTATGCAAATCATGAAGACGAATGGGCGACTGTGCGCAAGAGTACACAGACATGCCACGCCGTGCTATCAGTCCAACGAGCAATGACATAACCTCAAAACGTTTCTTTTAAAGGAGTGTAAAACTTGAATTTAACTAGATAGTTTTCCTGAGCCAAACCCGAAAAGAGGACTCGCCACTGCTCAGGTAAATGACTTTCCAGGAGCTATGAAAAGCACTCAGGGCTTAAGACCCTGCAGGTTTGTGTTGAGGCAGGGGAATGTATTTGGTTAGTGGTCCCGATGAAGGCAGCGGTGGAGCGCAGTGGTGGCTGAAGGAGGCAGGGAGGGTCAGCGTTATTTGGGGAACGGAGCGGCGGAGATGCAGCTGAGAGCCGGGGGTCTGTCCCCTGAGCTCGCACGTGTGTCAAGACTGATTGCTTTATCAGGGGGTGACAGAGCGTCTGCCTTTTTGTAGGAATGGGGGATTCAGAGAGAGAGAGGGGAGGGGAGGATAAAAAAGGAAAAAATAACAAAACAACAAGAAGAAGAAAAAAAAACACACAAAAAGGTAGAATAGCGGGGGGAGAATGTGCACACACACACACACACACACACTTCCAGCACAACACCAGGTGAGCGTAAGTTCAGCTCACATGTTGGGCATATTCCCTCAGTCAGAGCAGGGAAGAAATGGCCAAAGGGCTGCTGGAGGCAAGGACATGTGTGTGCCATCCCCACGAGACAGGGAACCAAAACACAATTCAGCTGTGCCCACTCCAGCAGCGAGTCAAATCAGCTCAAAGGGGTTAATGATAGACGTTGACAACAGCTTATCTCAGAATCACCGACTGCACTAAGTATGGTGTGTGTGTGTGTGTGTGTGTGTGTGTGAGTGAGTGAGTAAGTGAGTGAGAGAACCAGCAGGGCTAGGTGGGGAGAGCGGTCACTCACCAAGCTCTGTGCTGCACCGATGTCGTGTGTGCGTGTGTGTGTGTGCGTGTGTGTGTGTGTGTGTGTTGGGAGTAATATAGCACACCTGTGTGAGACGAGACCGGCCTAGTGGAAAGATATGAAGGTAGATGGGGCATAAACACTGGGTTTATGTACTGCAGTCAGTGACCTTTCTATTGCCATAACTCATCAATATTTAATAATGATCTCCCCCCTCCCTAGAGTCTGGGAAACACTGCAAAGGCCTGTAAATCCACAGGCATAGTCTCCGGGGCCCAGCAGCGCCTGAGTGCTTCAGGTCAGATGGCCGACACGGGGGGCCCATCTGACTAGCCGCAGAAAAGTCAAACCTCCATGGAGCCGATTGCTTTTATTGATCGGAAACTCTAAGTGGGTGCGACTGGTGGCATAGCGCTGGCATGTGTGTGCAGTACGCTCCAGCAGTGATGTCATTCGTTGGTGGAGCGATGGAAGGGTTGGCGGGGTGGGCAGTGTAAGCGGCTGCCTGGACAGGTGATCAAAGCCCTCGGCGGGATTGGCTGCAGAATGCACCAGAACGCTTTGATATGACGCTTGTGTAATGATTATTGGAGAAACAAAATAGTTGTTTTTTGTTAGGATAGGAGAACAGATGGTTCAAATCCCCTTAACACGGACTTTGAGCAGGTACTAGACTAACTAGAGAGACAGAGCAATGCCTTCCCATCATGAGTGCTCAGCATATACGACACAGGGGTGAAGAAAGCACCAAACTTAAAACCTTAAAGACATTTAAAACGCAAAAGATCCCGTCATTACATATCATCTAACATATCATGTAGGCAAGTAGAACTTCTACTTGTAGAACACACACACAAGCTGTTCACAGATTTGACCCTTATCAGCTTGTCACAGAAGAACTAAACGGTCATAACACTGATTATGTAACGGTGTCATGTTACTATTATTGTTCATTATAATGACAGCTGTCATAATCTGTGATGCTATGGCGGCTAATTAGCATGTGAGATAGGCTGTCACACCATGTAACATCATGAAACCGGTGATGATGGCTGCTGATGAGGTTAACATGACACTGTGATTTCCTGGGATAATAACTGTCATGATTATTAATGACAGGATATGGCATCCATCTCAACATGTTTACTACACGGTTACGTTGAGCGTATGATGAATCGAATAAAGTATTATCCTCATGTCAAAAATCATAGAAATTCCTGCACAAGAAAGTGACAACTGAGACACAGACATAAAAGAGAATTGGAGCATATATACAGCCCATGGCACCTTCTTTCCACACCTTGTACATAACATTTGCTGCAGGAACGATAATCTTGATATTTGTGTTGCCACAATTGTTGAAGGTATAGCTAGGTCATTGCTTTTGAGGTCTTACACACACTTCAACTTCTAAAGACTATTATAGCAACAGCAAAGAACAGATAGATTCCATCCACAAACAAGTAAGCAGTACATCTTCCTTTAGATTTCTATCCAATAAAGATAGAAATCCACTCCATGCGCTGGAGCACTGATGCTGTCATACGGATGGAATGAGGTGAGATGGACATGTAATGAGGCAGTGGAGTGGCAATCACTCCCCCCACACACACACACACACTACTCACCACACTCATACACAGTGATACTGAACAAACACATACAATGATATGATGAGACTTCAGGGTGGTGGTGTGTGTGTGTGTGTGTGTGTGTGTGTGTGTGTGTGTGTGTGTGTGTGTGTGTGACAAAAACATACCTGTAATCTTGCCAGCTGTGCTGTGCGGGCCACTATCTTATTATAGGGGTCAACGATTTTGGTCCTTATCCTACAGAAGGAAATAGGCAGTAGAGATGGGAGTGCTTTAGGAAACATGTCACAGACAGGAATTCAAAAGTCTGGACTCTTGAGTTTCTCAGTCATTTGTTGTGCCGAATTGCCACCTACCGATCCACCGCGCTCTGTAGTGCAGCAATCCTCGTCTGCATCATTTGCAGGACACCTGTGAGAGGCAACAACAAATAATGAGGCTAGTCATATCATTTTGGTAGAAAAGGTGGAAAGCAAAAGGATCATTCTTTTTTGATTGTACCATTGAGACCTATGGTACAGCTATATTCTCCATGGTAATAACTGGAGATATTTCCGACACTCAGTATATAGTGTGCAGTCAACTGCAAGGATATTTCTAAGATGTAAATATGAAATTCCCTACAAATATTCATACATGCAAAAGTCCACATGAATGTGTTCATTGACTTGGTGTGGGACATACAAGAGGCCTCTCCACTGACAGCTCAATGTCACTGTGATCTGTTACTCAGTGGTGTAGATAGGCTTTACTCTTACTCAGAGCTGTACATACGGCTCTACTATTACTGTGACTACAGTGCCTCCTTCTGGCTCCTATGTGAAACTGTTTTTTTCAGGGTGCCAACTCTAATGGAAAATGAGCAGACATTTCCCTGACTTTCAAAGACTAAAAAGCTGAATTTCTATGACCTTTACTGTAAGAAAAAACATTTGCCTTTATTCTAAACAGACATAAACTGGTCACAGTATTACAACAAGTGTGTAAATGAATCCATGAAAGAGTGATACTACATGGGAAATTTAATCTAAAATGACTTGCCAATTAATTCACCTAGAATCAGGTCTGTGAGATGGTACACTCTTAAATTATAATGAAGCTATTCGCCTATTACCTTCCAGTGATTCAATGCCTGTTGCCTGAGCCAAAAGGTCCTCATGTCTAGCAACCACCTACCAAACAGAAGAAGGAATTCACATATCCTAAGCATTAGCAAGGCAAAATGACATACTACCAAACATTATGGCTTCTTTCTTCCATGAGTGTGACACAATCAAGATGCATGGAAACATGAGTTTTGTGGAGTCATCCTTTTACAATAATAATGTACATATTGGGGGGTGGGGGGGCAGATCTCAACGCCAGTGATATCAGGCGGTAACAGGTCGAATGAACAGCGCAGGTAGCATATTACCTGACAGTGCAACTCCTTGTCCAGCTGACTGATTCCCTCGGCCAGTTTAGCCAGTTGTTCGGCAATGACAGCATGGTGAATAGCTTGAGCTGTATACGTCTTCACATCAAAATCCTCCTTCAAGAAATCCGCGTAGCATTCTATAAAACGATAACATTGTTACCTTTTGCCTCAGACACAGGAAATAAGCAGCTTTGACAACTAAAGATACGGTAAGATCGTCACAAAGACAAAATACTGATTGCACAACACTTAATTTTATATTTGGAGAGCGTTAGGTTAGTTTACTAAACTTATTTAGGATCTAGTTTACTAAAGTTTGGAATCAGGCAGGGTACAAATTGAACAGCATCACTATCTTTTACCAAGCTTGCTAGCCAGCTCACTGTGACAGACTGTAACATCCTAACACCATGAATAATTAAGAAGATAATGGCTACATGTTCGTCAGATACAACATGCACACGCATATGTTCAATTCAATAGTGAGAGGCATGTAATCCAACGACACAATAAATCCAAATAATCAAAATACCATCACTTAAAAGTGATTTCACAGCAGACTCCCCACTAGCTTCCATGTTTTCCACGTCGTCAGAATGACGTCAAATTGTCGCGACAAGACGTCGGTAATGTTTTTTTCCTTCCCTTGAGACTTTTTTCTTGTTTTCCAATTTTAATAGAATCTAATGCGAGAGTAAACGTCTCAAATGATGTAATATGTGAATTCAAAACAACTTTATAAGATTTAGTACTTTTTCAAAAGACTAAAGGTCAAAGGTTAAGACACGCCCACTAAAGCAAAGCATGCTTCAGTATGGAGTGAGTTTTTAACTAGTCGTAGTTAAAACAATGTTTTAACGTTAAGTTGGTCTTTCATGTTCCTTCTGCTTGAATTGATGTTGTCTTCACTCTATAAGATATCCGTGCAACTGACTCACTAGCCAACTATATGCTAGTGGATGAGAGTGCTCATCGAATATGCTAAATGGATCTCGGCATGACTTATTAAGTATAAGCAATCGTCTGTAACCTGGTGACGCTGTGGCAAAATGGATAGACCCACCAACATCATGGACATGTTTGAGACTGGAAAAGTCTTGAAAGTCTGTGCGCCTATGGTTCGTTATTCAAAGTAAGTTAAGCAAATAGCATCGATGCTTTTATTCTGGAGTGTCTTATCACGATACCGACAGTACCATCATTTATTTATATTACAGGTTAGCTTTCAGATGCCTGGTGAGGAAGTATGACTGTGATGTATGTTTCACTCCGATGATTGTGGCAGCAGATTTCATGCGCTCTGTGAAAGCCAGGGACAGTGAATTCACCACAAATAGGGGTAAGGCTGTTATGCTTTGTCGCTGATGTCATTGCATAAGTTACAATACCGCAGGTAGTAAGTGTTTTTTCTTTCGGTTCTGCAGCTGATCGGCCCCTAATTGTGCAGTTCGCCGCCAAAGACGCCCAGACGCTGGCAGATGCTGCCTGTGTTGTTGCGCCTTTCTCTGATGGAGTGGACTTGAATTGTGGTTGTCCTCAGAGGTAATATATAACTTTATTTCCAGGATTCATTATGAAACTGGACAGAAAATATTGATATAAAATAGCCTTAATGCTGATGGGCAGAGCCAGCAGATGTGCTTGTAAGTGTTCAGGGATGGACAGGGACTAAAACAAAGGCCCTTGACTTTCTTCCTATTAGGCCCGCTACCATTCACGTGCACACACACATTAGCCATATATCATGATACAGTCTCACAATACTATGCCAGTAAAAGTATCACATTAAAAAAAGTCATTCAGATTTTACAAAAATGATTATTATTTTGCCTCATGCCTTCATTCATATTAGTAGCTTAAACCAACAGGTACGTCAATACTATTATGGTAAATGGGGTCTATGAATAAATGACTTTGAGCGTCTGTTCATCTTTTTAGGACCAACAGACATTGCACATGCATACAAAGCCTACAACTTGGTCAGGTTAGTACATCTCATTAAGATGTGTATGGACCTCAGGTTTGCCAACTTTTGAAATCAGCCTGGAGTGAGATTTGATAACTGAGATTTGAGGAATGAGATTTTAACATATTTTGATACGGACAATAACACTAAAGACTTGTCCCTCTTCTGTCTGATTCACGTCAACATTATCAAATGCATTATAGACCTACCACATTTCACTGCTTGACTAAATGGAAACATCCCAGCTAACATGACGAGGTGGGGCCCTCATTGGCTTTACTTGGGTTAGATGGGCTTCAACTGGGCATGGGCTCAGAGTGGGTTTTTCAGTGGGTTGATGCTGGGACCCACATGGGTAACGCAAAAGAATATTCATGGGCCAGATATGGGCTTACCAAAACAAAGGTACTGCATGTGTTTCACATCGGTAGCCCAAATGAATATACATGGGCAGAAGAAAATGCAAATTGTATCTGACAATGATCTGTATAGCATATGCTTACTTGCGTTAATGCACGGGTCTCGTTCAAAAATAGGCTACATTGAAGAAAGCAAAGATGAAAGATTAGTGTGAAAAAAGGCATGAGGTAGTGAAATATGGACAAAGCTGGACACTGACTAGGCTACTCGAACCAGAGCATTGAGTACGGCCATTGGAAGGATGGCCATTCTGGACTTTTCCAGAATGTTCCAGATTGCCAGTCCGCCCCTATAAGTGTGGCTACTTTTACAGGCGGGTCTTGTATGTGTCTTGCATCTGTTCTAATATGGGGCAGCCGTGGCCCACTGGTTAGCACTCTGGACTTGTAAGCAGAGGGTTGCCGGTTCGAGCCCCGACCAGTGGGCCGTGGCTGAAGTGCCCTTGAGTAAGGCACCTAACCCCTCCGCTCACTGCGCCGGGATTAGTGTGTGCTTCACCTCACAGTGTGTTCACTGTGTGCTGTTTGTGTTTCACTAATTCACCGATTGGGTTAAATGCAGAGACCAAATTTCCCTCACGGGATCAAAAAAGTATATATACTTATACTTATGGTTTTGCAGATGGGCAATGTCAGAGGGTTATGGAGCCTGCCTGATCAACAAACCAGACATTGTGAAAGATATGGTGCGAAAAGTCCGAAACCAAATCGAAAACCCCAACTATGCGGTGTCCATTAAAATCAGGTGAGACTTTGCCATCCTAGCTGTTCAGATGTCATTTACAGTAAATTATATTCATCCTTTTAAGCTGTTAATTTTAACTGTTGTAATGTTTATATTCTGTAAGTCGCTTTGGACAAAAGCGTCCGCAAAACACTATAACTATAACTATGTCCTCCATCTTCCAGGTCTTACTGGAAGCTTACTGAAATAAACCTGAAAAGTAAAAGAGTACATCCTTCAGATTATCAGAAAATGCAGCCATTCTATTTTCTATTAATCTATTGTCATGCATGTGTACATTTATTCGTTCAGCAGATGATTTTATCCAATAGTACAATATAGTATGCACAGTTTCCATCTCCTAAGTGTGTTCTGGGTATCAAACCAATGACCCTGGTGTGCTTGGCATCTCGTTCTACCAGTTGGGTTACAGGGATTATTTTTCTTTATCTGTCTAGGATCCACAAAGACATAAGGAAGACCGTAGACCTGTGTCAGAAAGCAGAGTCGGCAGGGGTCTCGTGGATCACCGTGCACGGACGGACATCTGATGAGCGCCACCAGCCTGTCCACTATGATGCCATAAAGACTATTAAGGACAGCCTGTCCATCCCAGTCATTGCCAATGGAGACATCAAGAGTCCACGGGATGTGGAGTCGATTCATCAGCTAACTGGAGTTGATGGTGAACACATACGTTTTTTTAATTTTTTTATTTATAGTTCACAGGGCCATTCACCTTGTTCTGATACCAGAAAACTGTGGAATAGAGGGTACTGACAAAGATCCTTGATCACTACTCGCTTTAACCCTCTCTGGTACTGATGTGTCAGTTAGTCCAGTTGATGCTAGACAAATGTGCATGTTTTCTGTGTTGTGAATTGTTTGTACTGTATATATATATATATATATATATATATATATATACTTTTTGTATTTATATTTTTAGGACTCGCTTTAACCCTCTCTGGTACTGATGTGTCAGTTAGTCCAGTTGATGCTAGACAAATGTGCATGTTTTCTGTGTTGTGAATTGTTTGTACTGTATATATATTACTTTTTGTATTTATATTTTTAGGAGTGATGGCTGCCCGGGGGTTGCTGGCCAATCCGGCTATGTTTGCAGGGTATGAGGAAACGCCACTGGAGTGCATCTGGGACTGGGTGGACATTGCTCTTGAGCATGGGACTCCATTTACCTGCTTCCACCATCACCTCATCTACATGCTGGAGCGGATTACCTCCCAGCCTGAGAGGAAAGTGTTCAACACCCTCTCGAGTACCTCAGCAGTTATTGACTACCTGAACAATACTTATGGCTCATCATAAACTAGGAGAAAATGACTTAAGAGGCTTTATTTTCACTTTGCTTTATTTTTTCATCCTGAACTGTTTTAAAATTAATAATTTTATTAAATGTTACATGTACAAATGTGTAGTGCAGTGTATTTTTGCAAAATTCTGCCTGTGTGCCTTGTAAGAGTTCACTTTATCTTCAACCCATGTAACTTAAGGTGATATGTGGTTTGGTGGGTTTTATACAGTCCATAGCTTTAACATGAATGGGTTGTGTGTCCTGTACTTGGACAGAACAAATGGATGCAACAAGTTCAAATATAAACAACATAAAAGAGAAATGTGTCAGTTGACTGAGACAAAACAGTCTGAGACTATATATATATATATATATCACACACACACACCTGTGGGTAAGATCTTGCAAATCGTTTCATCATCCAGTCTAAAGTGACACAAATTTGACCACTTGGCAACGTATACAAAGTGACGTTTTATGGAATAGTGAAACAGGAAGTGGTGAAAAACGGAATGCAAACCTCTGACTCAACTTTCATACAGTTCTCATCAGAGCCTATCCATCAGAGTAGCAAACAGTCACGTCTTTATCCAGCCACTATTAGCCACTTAAGTAAGTATAGAAGTCTATCTAAAATATTGTTAATATACAAGCAAATTAGTTGGGGGGTGATAACGACATTTTCGCAGCATCGACTGCTTGCTAAGTTAACACGTTAGCTGGCTAATTTACCAGGAAGGAACGTAACGTAAAATGTTCAACGTTTAGATTACAGCATTTTAGTATTAGAATAAAGACGTTGTAGTCATTGTCTGTAGAAATAATTTCGTTAGCCTAATCGTGAACTGTTTCGTTATGTACTGTCCGACCTACTAAGTTCATGTGCAAGGATGACTTGGATTCGCAGAGTAACATTAGCTAGCGTAACGCATGTCAACAGTGTTGAGAGGTTGACCCTGATGCCTTGCTTGTTTCTCATTCTTAGATTAAATTTGATTAGAGATTAGAGATCACAGTCTATGCCTCATTCTTTGAAGCGGGAATGTCATTTTACGTTATGACATTGATATTTTTTAATTTGCCTTGATCTTTGTTTGGGAAAAGTGTGTGGTAAGAAGATTATCTCTGTTACAACAAGCCATTCATTGCTTCAAGAAAGAGGTTTAGGTTACCTCTGCTCATTTTAGCATGTGTTCTTAAAGTAGCCTACAAAAAGTACCCGACATGAAATCCACCTCTGTAACCAAAAATACGTCACTACGTTATTGGGTGGTGGTCTTTTTCTTCTTTCGTAGATAGTATTAGTAGAAGTATAACGTCTATATTGTGGTGTTCTTGCTTTGTACAGACTAACAAATGACTCTGCAGTGGACTGCAGTTGCCACCTTCCTATATGTGGAGATTGGGATCCTTCTTCTCCTCTGCATTCCTTTCATCTCTGCTACAAGGTATGAAGGGGACATTTTAGATCTACACACAATTTATCTACTGGCATATTATAACAAATACATATTTAAGAAATACTCAATGTCTTTTCTCCTGCAGATGGCAAAGCATTTTCAAGCTAAACATATGGAACAAACTCTCACCTTTCTGGAACAAAGGCTTCCTCACCATGATCATAGTCCTCATCGTACTCTTTCTAGGTCTGTATTCTGAAAGTGAAATGGTAGTTGTTGATTCATTTTGAAAATGGGATTACGTACAAAGTCATAAACAGATAACCTGCGTGAAATGAGCAGTGTTGCTTTGCTGTTTAGGATTATGAATATGAACATGAAAATGTTGATGTACGATGATGTGTTTGCAATCTCATCGTTATGCACAGATGCTGTGAGAGAGGTAAAGAAGTACTCTGGCACAGAGCCCGGTAAAGATGCCAAACTGAACCCCAACATGTACGACCACATGCACATGAAGCTGTTCAGAGCCCAGAGGAACCTCTACATCTCTGGCTTCTCACTCTTCCTCTGGCTGTAAGTTTTCCATGTGCATGACCACAAACCAATGCTTTGTTTGTCCACTCATGCAGAAAGTCATCTTTGGCTCTTCTGACATACAGTACGTACACTTAGAGACTTCTCAAACAAATATACACATAGGATATTTATATGCCATGGGTTAAGATGTGTGAGACACAAACTGTTACATGATGAGAAGATCCTGTTTAAAAGCACCACCTGAGTCAAGTGCACTAACTGGATCTCTGTAGCGCTTACGTTTGTTTAATTAGATGCTGTCCTGAGAAGTTGTTATCCAGTCTAGTCTAATTTCTGCCAATGAACATGTTGCTCCAGGAGCACTGAAGAGATCGGTAAATTGATCGACTCTTGAGCTCACACGAACAACCTTTTGCCAGAATCTTGGATTCTACCTTTAATGGAATGGCTGGGTTTCATTTGACCTGTGTCTTCTACCAACGCAGAGTCATGAGGCGTGTCATCACCCTGATCAACCAGCTGGCCACAGCCAAGAACACCACCGGAGCACTGCAGACCCAGGCGGAGAGTGCCAACCAGGCCGCGAAGAAATACATGGAGGATAACGAGCTCCTGAAGCAGGTCAGTGGTCCAGGAGGATGCGGTGGAAGGAACCAGATGTGAAAGCTGTAGCCACAGGTTTCCATTTGGTACAGCACCCACCCAGATAAGCTGAACGGGGTTGTTGAATATAATAAGCTGTTTATCTGTTGAAATACTGAAAAATAATAGTATTTATTTTCAAATATCAATAAGACCGTCTAGCATACCAATGGGATAATGATGTCAAGGAAGAATGGTTAACACATTTTATATACTTTGTAAAAAGACTAAAAGTGAAATTAGACCAACTAAGAATAGCTAGGTTTCCATCCAACTCATTCACATATTTCAAGCAGATGTATGGAAATTCTGCTCAACAGGAAATGTGAGTCTGTGCACATTTCTATGCAAATTCTAAATAAGGGAGGAGTTGAATAGAGCTTGAGTTCAAAAACACGAAAGTGTGAGCACTAAAGATTTGATGCTAATTAACCAGGCAAAGCGGGAGTTAATTCACCCCCAAGCAAATGAAATTCTTATTCGACTGGAAAGATTTAATGGAAATTTCAAGCATTTCCAAATTCCCTATTCTAATGGTAAAAATGTGCATCAAAACGTTCGATGGAAACCAAGCTAATGACGCCAGGAAGTTTGCTTAAAGAAAGTTGTTTGATCTCCAGGCTCTGGAGGAGGGAAAGGGAGACCAGGCAACTGCTGAGGGAAATGAGCTGTTGAGAAAAGAGCTGAAGAAACTGAAGGAGGAACTGGCGACCTCAGAGGATGGTGAGTCAATGCCAGCCTTCCACATTAAACCTATTGTTCATGTATGGTCATGATACGTTTGTGTATGAGCCATGACCACTGACCACCATCATCACTGCGTAGGACAGGATGAAAGTGATGATCAGACACAAGCACTTGTCCCTCTGTCCACAGATCTAAAGAAGTCTCAGTCTGAGGTGGAGGCCATGAAGAGACAAAGTGAAGGCCTGACCAACGAGTACGACCGCCTGCTATTGGATCACCAGGAACTGCAGGTATGGCTCGAACCACAGAAATATGCACAGAAATTGTTATACACAGCAGTTATTGTTATACACAGCAGTTCATATTTCAAAATTCACACTTTTTCAAAATGAGTTTAAAAGGAGTAATACTTTTTTTTGTTGTTTGGTCCTCTCTACAGAACCAAATTGCCAGTGGAGATAAGAAGGACGACTAGGATTTTTCAATGTTGTATAATATTACTCCAAAACACCAGTGAACTCGCTGTGCACCAGCACCTGTTTTCTCTTTTAGCCTATATCAGAGCACTGCATGCAACCAAAAATGTGACGACACCCTCACCATGCAGGCAGTAGTGTGAACCATGCATGTTGTTTTCGCCAGGTTTGACTAGGTATCAGTGCACATATCAAGATGTGTTTAGTATATGCCATGTGTGAGGAACTGGCACATGTTGTTTACACCATCTGGGCTTACACCAACGGACTCCTTTTTTGATCTACCCATTGGCAGTTGATTATGACTTAAGTAGTCAGACATTTACAAGACAACAAATTGACAAAACCTTTTATCACTTGTATTTTGAAGTGATGGTACAGTTTATAATCTGGTCAAAGAACCCAAATCATTTGAAGCCAAATCTAGTGTCAGCTCAAGCCTAATGTCAGTGGCTTCACTACATGCGAGAAGCCAATCAGCACCACTGTGTATTGTTTGGTGCGGGAGGGATGTGTTTTAGGGGTGCAAAAACCATGCTGTCTTATGCTGTTATGCTGTCTGTTCTCTGTTCTCTGACCATATTCAGGGACTTCCTTCCTTTTTCAGAGATGATGTAGAATGTCATGGTGACAAAGAAAATAATGATTTGAGGTTGATTGTACCAATGTTTTTTTTTTTTTTTTTAAGTCTTAAGTGCTCCATCCAGGCATCGTTTGTTGTGTGTTATAGCCCTGTTTATTGTTTATTGCACGTGTTCTTTTAATATTAAGTTAACGTTCTTGTGATTTTCCTTATTTTAAAAGTCACTGTGTTCATGTGTTGTTAACGAGTGGGCACATTGCATATTTGACACAGTCTCACATTAGAGCAGCTCAAAGAAGAAGCTATTCATCAGACACTGAGCGCATTTACTGTGTGGTTATCAGTGCTCATGGAGTTTGACCTCATCTGTGTCAGCAGTGTAGATGGTAGGTGGATGCCACTGATGTCAGAGTAGAGTACTGTTTTTTTCCCCTCTCTGTTCCACAGTTTCCACCTCTCTGTTGCACAGCTTAGGAGAGTGTGCTGTGCAGTTGTTCGTTGTGCCAGTGGCATGTTTTAGAGGCGGTTCATCTGTAGACATTTCAGATTTAATGACAACTGTGATCGACGTTTGCCCTCTAGAAGAATGTGAAATGGACTTTACCCGGACTGAAACCCTCCAAGCCTCATGGGTATAGTAGGCATACTGATGGTAATGAGCATGCTGACCACAGTGGAAATGCAAACAGGGAACTAGCCTCCCAAGATAAAGTGCCTTTATGACAACTGTAAAGGATTCACATTGTGCTGTATTATTTGCTATTTTATGAACTCCACTGTTATTAAAAAAATATTTCACATAAAAATAAGTGCTCCGTTTTTAGTCTTTGTTTGGATTTGTACACAAGCAACAAGAGCCTTCTGCAAAAAGAAGAGCAGATCAGAGCTCAATATAATAAACGCTTTATTTGTGCATCATGTACATTCACAGGATGTTCACAATTGTACAATTTGTACAAAAATAAATGAGCAAATAAAACTATGTACATTCTAATTTTTAAAGCAAGTAATAAATGCCGTTCATTTTAATTGCTCCACAAGTCAGAAAGACTCAAAAGATCCTTGGTTCATACTGGTAAACTTCAAGTGGTGAAAAATATCAACAGCAGTTCCCAAAGATCTGCTATGCCAAAGAACTTTTTAACAATGAAAAAAATCGAAAAAAAACAAACAAAAATCTCTATACAGCTATATATAAAAGTATGATTATTTGTAATTTTCCGGAACAAGTGATTGACCAACCTGAGAGTAGACTGTTGATTTTTCTTTTCTTTTTGGCACATGAGCACATGTGCGACCAAACACAAATACAAACACATACATCCTAGTACACACACACACTGAACACCAGAGATGATAATACACTTGTGCACCTTTGAAGGCAAATAAGTATCTTTGTGCACACGTCCACACTGTTATACCTCACTGCAATTGTCAGGGAAGGAAAAAAGTCCATAGAATAGAGCACTTCTCTGATGGCAGCACAGCAGTCTTAAAAGACAATATATTTCATACAGACATTTAAAAAAACTGCAATGGCAAATGATTGCAAAGAAATCTTCAACATTGTTACTCCACATTTGTTCAGAGTCAAGGCCTACCTGTTATCAGCGCACAGTGCAGAGGTCGACTTCTTAGGCATTTGATGAAACTATATATGTACTATAGTTGTATAAGAAGTAATGATCTGACTAAGATTTGTTATTATGCATAGTCCGTGCTCTGAGATCATAATGTAGTGCTTCATTAGAAATATGTTGTGACCCAACACTGCCCCCGTGTGGACACCATCAGTCTTGCAGCGAAATGTCCTTTCTGTGTGGCTGCCTTGGGGAAAAAAGTGCTCGCTCTCTCTTTCTCTGTCTACTGATCGCTGAGATGAATGACTGATTGCTTGTTGACTCTGACTACTTCACACAAATGTCTCTCCTGCTGGAATGAAAACAAACGGGCAGCCAGGCAGGAACCACAGCCCGGAGGAAACCAGGAGTGGTTTTCAAAGTGAAGGGTGGATAGGACTGCGCGTTCTACACACACACACACACACACACACAAACTTTCCTAGCGCTGAGAGCACTGATCGGAGGCGTCCATTCACCCATTGTTTCACATTCAGGCCCTGATTGAGAGACATGAAAGGGTGGTCGCGACATCTTAGATCAACATGGCTATTCTGAGGATGCCTGTGTACAAGACCCCCCAGCACTGTTTGTTGATCAGCTTTTGAACGTCTTGGCCAACGTACACATCCCCACAATAGTTAGGCCTTAACTTCACCTGACCCATTTCCATTCATAGTCTTGTAATGTATGATCCCCTGCCAAACTTCACTCACAATGGCAGCATATTGTGTTCTGGTTTCTAGAAAAATACAGACAAAACCCTTAATTCTTACTAGTGTATATTATAAAAAGATTGTTTATACAATTGACCATTGACAAAAACATATAATATATATTATATTGTTCATAAAATTTAGTACCAAAAAACAAACAAACCAAAAAAAACCTGAAATCAACATTTATTGCTACATTTTCAAAACAGCATGGACATTCATGAGTTTTCTTTTCATCTTTGTTAAAAAAAATGGATGGCCTCTTTCACAACACCTACATGGATCCAGTACAAATATATAAGTGAGTATGCAACTGTATGGGTTGCAGTTTTTCTTTTTTGCTGTGTGAAATCTGTTGGATGAAGCCCAAGATTCCCTGTTCTGCTAGCCTGCGGTCGGTGTGATCTGGGAAGGTGTGAGGCTGAAAGGGCAGAGCAGGGTGCTGTGGGGAGTTGGGGGAGAGAGAGACGGGGGTGTTGGGCAACTCACAGGCGCGTCTCCCGCTCCGGGTAGCAGTCCGAGTTCCTTGGGGACTGGTCGCTGCTGGCCGCCCCGGCGGTCTCCTCCTTCCTGAGGGCCTCCAGCTCGTCAGCGGCGGCCGCTACCGCACCGGCTGCGTTGCCGTTGGTCATCGGTCCGCGCTCCTGCCGCCGCACGTGCCGCCGGAGCACCGCGAAGCCCCAGATGCAGAGCAGGAAGGAGACGGCACGCAGGCCCAGTGTCAGGCCCAGGTAGGCGGTCCTGCAAGTGGGACAGGCGACGAGGGTGAAGGAACGGAGCAGCAGGCAGCAGCAGGATGCCCAGAGGTCCAGTCACAAAACCACAGCACAGAGGTGGGAGAATTCAGATCAATATCAATCACATGAGGCGCACACTGTGCAGTCAAGATTAGCAAACAAACTTGGCAAATGGCTTGTTTCTTTAGCATACATCCACAGGATTTACAGCAGTTGCTGCTGCAATGAAATTCAATTAGAGGTTCAAAGGCATGGGTTTCTGAGGAAAGTCCCACCATGAATGTCCCTCCTCACACACTGAGCCCATTAATTTTATTGACAGACATATAACCCACATCCACTCCAATTATGACCCAGATTGTTGATTACACGGTGCTGGAGAACGCATTTCACTTTCTCTTTCACTAAGTTACATTTCTTTCAGTAATTATGTCCTGTTTCTGGAACCTTTTGCCTTCCTACACCTTCTTCTAGAAGCATAGGCTATCAGCTACAATACATTTCATTACTTTCAAGCAATGAATGCTAAATGTCGTCATCAGTAAAACTAAACAAAAAAATGTTTCTAGCTAGCTTTAAAACAGCAATGACATTTGATTGAATGTATTTCTAAAACAAAGAAATGTGTTACTAACTTGTAGGTATACTACAGTAATTGAGATGAATTGCTTTGAGGTGAATGGGTGTGTTGTGTACCTGTATGCTGCGGTGTCATAGATCCTGCACGCTCCTCGCCCCCCACAGCTCGTCTGGCCCCATTTCAGGCAGGTGGTGTCGATCATGGCCCCAAAGTATATAGGTGCCGGGATGCCAGCTGCAAGACGAGGAGGCCTCATTTTACACAACCTACAGCTTCTGACAATTGTATAGAATTTCTGCAGATTCCATGTGATTATGCAAAACATTTTTGTTTTGTTAAAGGTGTTTTTATTTGTTGGGGGGGGTTGCAGGAAATGTAATCAACTCACCCAGGGTTCTTGTGGCCAGTGTGTGGAACCCCAATGCTAACGATTTCAGCTGTGGCTTGATGCACCTACAACGAACAAAAACAGGACGCGTGAGCAACCAAAGATAAGTGCAGAAATGTCTCCTATTTCCCTCAGTACAGAGGCACTGAGTTGAAGTAAGTCAATCATCAGTGAGGCAGAAGAGTTTCTCTGTCCTCCTATCCTAATATCTACACTCGGCAGCTAAAGCTCACGCCTCGCCGTGTCACCGTGACGATGAAGAGGAGACTCATTGTCATGCACAGCGGTGCGCGGCAGTCAGTACACTATCACACATCTTTCAGAGAGAGCTCATCTGCTGGGGCTGAGGGATGGGAGAGGGGAGGGGAGAGGAGGGGCGAGCCGGCCGGGGGTCAGCGTTTCTCTCGGAAGGTGGGCAAGCTCTGCCCCTTGGTGTCCACTCTGCATTGAATGCAAATGAGTGTGCGAGGTGCCATACATGCACGCGCACACACAAACACACACACACACACACACACACACACACACACACACACACACACACACACACACACACACACACACACACATACACACACCACATAAAGAATGCAATAACTCTGGCTCCTTTTAGCCTCTGCCCTCTCTGATGACAATGGACACCAGTGGAATGCTCCTCTTGAGAGAAACAGGTGGTGTTTTTTCCCCCCCTGAACAAAGTGCATCTCGTCTCTGGGGAAAGACCCACACACGTGAACAGATGAGCCCAAAGACAGATAGATGGGCGCTGACGCTGGCCTTGTAGGTAACCTAATTTGAGGCGAGCGGAGGCGACGCATTCCTTCCCGGTCAGCTGATTGGGCTTTGAGAAAAGCTGATGGATTCGAGCACGCTCCAAGTCTCCTTGCAGCAGCGGGGGGGAAATAACCCACACAAACCCTAAGCCACGAGGTGAGTGAAGCAATGTGTGTCTCGCTGTGGCTGAGTCCCAGTGTGGGACCTTTTGAACCAGCCAATGGCAGGCCGCGTGGGGCGCCGTGCAAGTCAGCAAGTCTCTCGGCCCAAAATGAGTAACGTCAGCCCTGGCTGAAACATGAACTTCCCTCACTCAACGAGGCATGCGACGGCGGAGATATTGACAACGACCATGACGGGGGAGCGGCATGACGGAAGAAAAAAAAAATCATGTTAACAAAACTGGGTTGTTGCCCTCGTTGCTTGTTTATGTCTGTAATCTAGCAGATGGGGAGGGAGACAAAGTACTGAGGGAAAGACACAAGACCTCTTCATCCCAAATCTACTCTGCACCAGGACGGTGCTGTTTAAAGGAAAATAATTCAATAACCCCCAAACCCTTTGGAGAGAAAAAAAACCTGGCCCCCATGTGATTTGGGCATACTCTGAAAGTTTGTTCTTGTTGAGAATAAATGGTAGTCAATTCAATCTGGCACACATGACTACTGACCTATGGCAGGTTGACACATGCACTGAGTAGGCCCTGAGGCAAGGGTGGTGGGGGACAGGGTCTGAATATGGTCATTGTCCATCATACTGACTCTTCTTACGTGAGGATTTAACAATTCACACCAAAGTTAACATGGGGAATAGGGACATAATCATAATCAGAGCATGGGCGTCTTTCCCTTTAAGAACCTCAAAAAGGACCTTAGACTCTTATTGCACATCTCTACTATCTGCTCTTTGCTCCTTCTCAGATTGACTAAATATAGTACTTTGTGTTTTCTGTCAGAAGCTACGTGCTTGCTAGAGGGTGTCCTCACTTAACCCTTAAAGGAGTACCGTCACACCGGTGTGACAGGAATGTTGGGAAATTAACATTCTGGGTTCTGGGTTCATTGAATTCAACATAGAATTTTAGAACCTTCAATTGTTGCGGAACTTAGAATGTTCAAAAACCTACACCTTTAAGGGTTAATGAAGCTTGATTTAAGTGAGAGCATCCGCTTTATCTAAATGGCTAAATGTAACTGTAAAAACGGACGTGCTGAAGAAGAGAGCAGGACCTGATGAGGAGCATGTATCCTGGCGTGCCACCCAGTGAGATGATGAAGGAGGTGACTACGGACAGGGCCAGGAAGTAGGGAAAGATGCGGTCACAGGCATTCCGATTTGGACAGAGGCCCACTCGAGCTGTCATATTCCCCATGGTAACACAGCTGCACTGGTCAAACATCTGAGAGATGGCAAGAAAGAAAGAAAGCAAGAAAGAAGAAGAGAAAGAAAGAAAGGAAGGAAGGAATAAAGAAAGACATATAAAGAGTCACTATAAATAATTGGAGGGAGGAAACACTGTCACCGTATTGACTACATTCTATGGTGCTTATTCAAAAACAAGTCCACAATATATACTGCCAAGGATTCTAGAATTAAAGTAATCCGTCACATACACAACTCCAGCCACAAAAGCCCCATTATGCCTGGGGAAGAAAGAATCTTGGGTCACGGGGAAGCTGCATTAAACGCAACACTCACCTGACCATAATAATCACGGCTGTGACTGGAGTCTAACATTGGATGAGTAAGACTGAGTAAGGCTTTCACTGCTAATATGCCTTAGGACTGTGTGTGTGTATGTGTGTGTGTGTGTGTGTGTGTGTGTGTGTGTGGGTGTGGGTGTATGTGGGTGGGGGTGGGTTGAGATGAGAGTGCATAGAGAAGAAAAGGGAACAGAGGGAAGTATAGGGAGGGGTGTGAGACAAGGGAATGTTTGAATGCTGTGTGAAGAAACTAGGAAACAACATCAGCCCTAGGAAGGAGCACTATCCGAAAGAGCACAACTGTCTCTCATGGACCTCTTATTGCTGCAGTTTCACTTAAAGAATCTGAATTCCAACCTGTGACGTGCGCCCTTGTCTTTTCATGGTCAAAGCAGATAAAAGTCCTGTCATCCACTGATTGAGTTGTGAGTGTCTGCTTTGGCATGTGTACTGTATCTGTGAAACATAAGTATTTGACATGTACAGCCACATCTTAATCGCTTATGTCTGTGTGTGTGTGTGTGTGTGTGCGTCCGAGTGTGTGTGTGTGTGTGTGCGTGCGTGTGTGGGTGCGTGCGTGCGCATGTGTGTCCATGTACCCATGCCCATGTAAACACACACTCACTGTGCTCTTCCCGGAGCCACTAGACGAGCGGCAGCCGGCCAGACAGGGAGAGATGTACGTGATCCCGTTCTCCCCACACACGGGATCCCAGTCCTTCCCCGAGCACTGGCAGCCACTGTTGCACTCTACATACAGTGCACTCTCATGATAAGAGAGGCCCTCCACACTTCAAAGAACACACACACACACACACACACACAAACAGAACATTACTTGTGTGTGACTCACCCTGCATTTCCCTGTCTGCTCATCTGTGATAACGATGAAATTCCAATCAATATTGAATTAAATCTGTCTTCTTCAATTTGTTGAATTACATTTGTCTTCATTCAGGAAAGGTATTTCATATTATACAGACATGCTGTGAAATGATGCAATCGGGGTGAGATACAATCACATTTTTGGCTGAAATGCTGCCTTGAGGTCCTACCCTTGGTATGAGACGGTTATGCCGGCTACTTTGGAGTTCTCGCAGCCCATGGCCAGGAAGAAGAGGGACAGGAAGTAGCCCAACAGAGACGTTCCCAGCGCAAATTTGGCCGCTCCCATGATGCTCAGCTTGAACTTCTTCATGACCACGCCTCCCGAGAACATTCCCAAAGCGACGGCGGGGATGTTTATGATGCCTGGGGAGCCAGCAGGAACATGTGAAAAAATGTCTCTCACCCAACCACCATTCAAGCCAAAGCCAAACCCATCCCTGCAACACTGTAATGAGGTTGAGCACACAGATGGACTATTTTTTCAACAGCAAAAGTGGATGATGGTCCATTGGCTGTCCATTAGTAGCCAATTCAAGCATACCTTTTATGTGGCAATTCCAATAGAGCTTCAACATTTGATATTCTCTTTCCTATGCAATGAAGGCTGGCCTCATGCCATGCTTTAGTAATTCATCAAATAAAAGTCTTGAATAAAAATGAGAAAGACATACAGAAAAAAGAGAGCTGCCAGCTGCCATAAGCTGCTGGCAGATCCTGGATGAAACTATAGGCTTGTGCCTAACCTTAATGTATTGATTTAACTTCAGTAGAGAGGACTGTTTATATTCGTGAGTAATACATACCCATCAAAAAGTTGGCAGTAGAGGCGGACTGTCCATAATGCTGTTCTATGTATTTAGGCTTGTATGTGACCATGCCAATGAGGGAGTTGAACTGGATAATGGTCACACAGAGATACAAAAAGTACACAGGATTTCCAAGAAGAGACTTTAATGTTGGCACAAAGTCTGAAAAAAAAAAAAAAAACCACACACACACACACACTGTTAGTTCTTATAGAATTAGGCTACTGCCAAACTCTCTTTCCAAAACTTTAGAACACTATATGAAACAAACAAGCTCTTTCATTCTATTTTTGTGACACATTTAACAAGCACAGCACAGAAGTGCAAAAACAATGTTACATGCTTAGAATGTTATATTTAGATGGACAATAACATAATACATTTAACATGTTCAAATTCAAATTCAAATCTCAGTTCTCTTTTCTAGCGTCTGCCCAGCAGAACATGTTCTCTATCTGCCCCTGCTTAGCTGACTGCACTGACCTCAGTGACATCAGTTTTTATTAGCTGAATGCTCCTGATTTAGCGAATTACCAGGCTTGCTTACAGCATGGGATCCATGGTGAATGTGGGGCAGAAGCACTGAGAACCCTGGATACTATTCCTCCACACAAATACATACTGTATAGAACACAGGTGCAAAACCTAGCGACATCATCCACAATCGACACATCAGTGAGTCGTAGTCAGTTTTTTTTTCTCTGCAGTTATTCCTACATCGATCTTCCTTCATCATAATATAATGATGCCTGATTGGTGGCCTATTTAGTAGAAGCAAGGAGACCTTCGACTGACTCTTGACCAGGTAGCCAAGGTCCACCGATTTACCTTTGGCCATCTCTAGACAGCTGGCGGGTTCGTCTGCCTGGTACTTGTGCTCCTTGATGGAGTTGGTGTGCTCGGAGGGGCTCTTTTCCAACGGTTTGCCCACGGGCATGGGCAGCGACTTGGGCAGGAACCAGAACGGGATGGCCGAGAGCAGAGTGATGAGCCCTGCGATGAGGTACCCCAGCCACCAGGCCCCCACCCAGCGTGCGTCCCCCGGTGCTATGGTAATGCTCTCTGGAGAAGAGACAGACATGGCTGTCAGTGCACTCTCACTGCTACCATGCATAACATGCAGGCGCTTCGCTAGCAACATGTTAAACAAGTAGCATTAGATTAAATGGCAGAATCGGAAATTGAGAGTCTTAGATCCGAGCATTACAATCAACTGCTGCATCTAGAGGGGAAATTAATCTTGCTTCTGAAGAAGATAATCACATCAAGTGAGAAGATGGGGTTTCAGAAAATGACATTTAACTAGGATCAGAGTGTTCCGAGCTCTCTCTCTCTCTGGCCAAGTCTGTGAATGGAATATGCCATATCTGAAGTGACATGTTCAGTTAAGGCAGGGGATCAGAGCGCCTCCACACGTGATGATTTGCTTGATCCAAACTTAGTTAGAGCAAACTGGGAGTAAAATTCTTCCCAGGAGAAACACACAAAAGAAACACACACAAAAAAACTTCTAGGAATACCTTGAGGTATGGCGGGTTGTAAACCTCACAACCCTGATCTCCAGGAATTGTGGGTGTACTATGTAGTCTGAATATCTAAGAACAGAGTTGAATGCCCTGACTGTGCTGTCTAGACAGGGGGCTTGCCATGAGTATTTTGAGATGATTGCCAATGCTGCAGACCGGTCTTTCACATCACCATGGCGGGTATCTCACTCACCCATGTTGACAAATCCAATGTCCACATATATCTTGGCACACAAAGCTCCCAGCAAGTAACCAAACACGGGACCAATGACCGATATCGTCTGGACGCAACCTGACACAAGGGACACAAACAGCGATTGCTTTGACACGTGAATGGGCTCGCTGCCAAACAGCAAAAAAGAAAAGGAATATTACAGGAGTGTTTGTGACATCATAAATCAAATGACTTATATCTAAAATAACATACACAATACCACATAATCCCTCTGAAGGACTTCATGGTCAATTAATCATGAAAGGGACTAACACCTATGACAAATCTAGTGTTAAACTCTCTTTACTAAATGATTAATCAAGAGCTGAGAGTAAGTAAGGACACTTATTTTGAAGTAGGACTGATTTGCTTCTTTTTCTTCAGTAAGAAAACCTGTAGATGCATGTTTGCACATAGTTCACAGTTGCCCTTAGTTTTCTCTGTGAGATCTCTACAGCATGTCAAACAGAGCTGTAGTGGACCTTAAAGTGGCCTTTTTCGTCCCCTATGCATGTACAGTATACAGCGTTGGTGAACTCAGTAATGCAGACACTGCAGCAGTTGTCAATCTCTTGTTGCTTTGTTGTTCATGCTAAGTGAACAATCCCACCAAGTAGCATGTTGCACATATAATATGGATATATACATAAAACAAGCCTCACCAATGTAGAATGCTGCATTTTCTTCCAAAGCATGATCATCTATGTATGAGATTCCAAGAGGCTGAACAGGAGTCTCCCCTATTCCGCGTAATACATTCCCCAGAAAAACATAAATCCACATGGACAGACTGGATTCTCGATCACAGCCTAGAATTCACATAAAGGGAAAAAGGATAAAATAGAGTCTGCAAATCACTGGCAGACACTGACTGTAAATTCATTTTGATATTTGTGAACATTTCTTTGTCTGTGTGTGTGTGTGTGTGTGTTTGTGTGTGTCTGCATGCATCCGTGCATGCACATGCAATGTGCCGGTGTGTGTGTCTGTGTGTGTGTCTGGGTGTGTGTGTGTGTGTGTGTGTGTGTGTGTGTGTGTGTGTGTGTGTGTGTGTGTGTGTGTGTGTGTGTGTGTGTGCTTGTCTGACATTTGGATTCAGTGACATTCATGCCTCGCCCCAATCTGATTACACTGTATTCAATCAGCCCCCATCTGCATACTGGAATTTGGTGGCTTACATATTGACCTCCTTCAGGATCACAAAGCCATGAGCACTGACTCTCTACAGCGCTGAACAGTAACGTCCGCTACAACGGAGAAGCCCAAAGTGACCAAAGAGACTGTTCACCTGCTGTAGGCACCTCAGAGGAGTTGCCACCTGCAGAGAGCCCACCAGGTGAGCTTGCTGGACATGGAGAGAAGACATTGGTTGAGTTCACTGAAGATCTAATCGATGAGTCAAACTTATAGCTGTATAAAAACATCAACACAGTGTTTTAGAGGGAGATGAGAGGGGAAGGCATAGAGCAGGCTTATCATGATTAATCAAACCCACAAACACACAAAAGACCTGCCAAAACCAGAACTGTGTGTACTGTGTTCACAGCTGATGCTGCAATGTTTAGCATTGAGTCAGCTATGCTGGAATGTGTCATTGCTATAATTTATACACAGAGACCTGTGAGACTTCAGCGCAACACAAACACTTTAGCATCCTGTTCTGAAATATTTACATATGAAACAGACATCAAAGTGTAGAGTGCAGGGAAAACACTCTCGAGCTGACTTGTCACAGCTGAGATCCTTAGGAAAGAGCTACATCTATATTTTAAACAGAGATTAAGGCAGCTAGGCTTAATGGAAGGTTCATATACATAGATTGTCCTTTATCTATGCCAAAAGAATAAAGTGTAGACAGTCAGTCTGGTTCATGGGTTTCTTTGTACAGGCCAAATGGGAAAACTGGGCCAAATAATGCATTTATCTTGACAAGTAGGGCACAACAAATCAAAATACAAAACAGTACATATGGCATTTTGGCAATAGCGTTTAAAAAGCTTTGATGAGAGGCATGTGACCCAAAAAGCACTCAGCCTGTTGCGTGTAAGTCAGGAGCAGCCTGGACCCTCTGCAGTACCTCCTGCATGGGTCATTTTGTCCACTTGGAAGACACTGGGGAAACCCCACTCCCTGAGACCGGTGTGATACAAAAACCAACCATATAATCCACCCCCCAGCCCCCCAGCGAGTCATGCTTACCGTCCGATAATGAAGTGTGGCAATGCAATGAGGAAAGTCCCCAAAGACATGAGCAGGCACCCCACTGCTATGATCTTCGGTCTGTGCAGCTTGGCCCCAAAGTAACTGACAAACGCAATCACCAGCAAATTACCTTGTGTGGGAGGAGGAGAGTAAAAAATAGAATATTTTAGCCACTCTTGAATTGCTCACGTTGCTCTGACTGAATTTCCTCAATGGCTTTAGACCAAGAAGACCTCTCAGCCTGGCATAAGCAAAACGACATACAAATGGATTAATTAGCCTCTTATTTCAAGGAAATCCTTAATACAGTATACAGACAAAGGGAGCAATACAAAGACTTCCTGCCAGGGGAAATGGCATGGGGTCAATTAGGCTAATATATGGATTTACGCTTCTGAGAAATCTAGAGCTCAATTCTGGCCTATTTCCATGTTCCAACTCCAGTTTCCCTGAGAGCTGCATTCTAAGGTGAGAGGGCTTAAGAACAACAGTCCACTTCCAACAATGCTAACTAAGAATGGTCATTGTGTCCCATGTCCTGACCTCTTCTTTCCTCTATTGTCTCGCCATGCTGGGGCCAGGGCATGTGAGGACCACTTCTGCCTGACTGAATAGAGACAGAGACAGAAAGCTCATTAATATGTATGGCTGTCAGACTCTGGACCACCAAGGGCTTCAGCAGAACACCTCAAACTGGAGAAAACACAGAAGAGGGACTTGAGCTCTGGGACACCTGCAGCTAAGGATGTGCCCTGTTTTTGGACACGAGACAGATGGAGGATGGGTTGGAGAAGGAGGGAGAGGAGGAAGAAAGGAAGGTGGCTTGGTGGCTAACCCAGTGTCCCGACACATGATCCCTCCCTGTAACACTGCAGGAACCGGCCTCGCTGCTCCTCTCCACTCCACTCCACTCCTCACCTCTCTCTCTCTCTCTGCTCACTGCCTCGTTCCCATGGAAACGCTCCTATGGAAACCCTGGCTGCCGCTGCCACGTGAGATGGGTGCTGCAGTGTGGCTTGAGCCCCAGCTCTCTCTCTCTGCCTTTACGACTTCACGCTCACGCCGAGGCTCTTGATCCCCCAAGGACAGGCACAATAGCTCCATGCATACCGAGCAACACTGAGGGCACACTTACAGCACAAGCCCTTGCCGAAACAATTGGCCAAAAGCATGCAAGCACCAGGCGTGTGGCATATGAAATACAATGGTTTTGGCCTGGCCCTCTCACTCATATATAGAAACCTATAGAAACCACATTTTCATGTAAAGTTCTATTAGGAGGCATACGCCATCTACGTATACATATCTATGCTCTCTCGATTGTTGCGGACACATAATGCTCTATAACTTTCCTTCACGTAGCTAACAACGTCATGTCACGCATGAGAACGGTGCAGCTGTCTGGTTTCCTGAAGAGAGCTGCATGTATCATCTTACCACCCACCAACCCACCCACCCACCCGACCCCCAAAATCAAAAGAATGTAAAAATAGTTTTTTGAGGAGGCGCCCATGACGCAGGCGGATCTGGTGCTTACCTATTTCAAAGCTCCCATCAATGACACCAACTAAATAACTGGGGATGTCAAAGCGCCTCTCCAGCTGGGTTATTGTGCTTTTCATATAGCTTCCCGACAATGCCTTGGCGAAATACGCAAAGGACAAGGCCACAAGGAACATCTAGAATGAAAAAGGGAAAAAAGAGTGAGCAAAAGAAAGCGAGAGAGAGAGAGAGAGAGAGAGGGGAGGAGAGAGAACATGGGGGAGATATATAAATGTATCATTTCATAACCAGTAGTTCACTGTACCTCATTAGCCTAATTTTGGATGCCTCAACCTTGCCTCATAAATATGGATTCAAATCAATAGGGAGAAAAGCAGAGTGAGCGAGAGGATGAACATGGCTGAGAGAGGCAAGCCAGAGAGGATGAACATGGGAGGGATTTGGGGGGGCAACATTGGAGTCATACTGCAGTACTAGGGTGGGAGGAATGGCAGGGGGTACCAGTGAACAAAAAAATAACAGGAGATTAAGAGAGCTTATGTCACACTCGCTCCAGCAAGAGCAGTTCAGCAACCTGAAGGCAGTGACTCAAGCCTGGTGGCAGAGGCAATGGAGCTGCTGGGGAGCTCCATAATGACAGGAGTGAGGCTGCAGCATTTGTGAGGCCGCTAGCAACCGCTGTAACATCTCCCCTCCCCCCTAACCTCCCCAGAACCTCCAACACACACACACACACACACACACACACACACACACACACACACACACACACACACACACACACACACACACACAAACGCACACAGCGAGTCTTACAATCAGCAGCCTCATTCTGTATGCACCTTCTCAGTGGCATATCTTCACCCACACAGGGTTTTTTATTTTACATACAGACACACACACACACACACACACACACACACAATATGAGCACTCTCACACATATGCGCATGCATGTGCATTTAAACATACTGCGTCAAAGGCTAATGATCACACTGGAGAGTGCATGAGGAGGAGAGGGAGTAAAGAAACAGAAAAGAAAGGAGTGAGAAAAGAAAGCAGGAGGGTTGAGTGATGAAGAAAAGTTGTCAAGAAAATTAAAAAAAAGGGGAAAAAAGGCACAAGAAACAAGGAAAACAGTGATTATGAGTGGGGGTGCACTGAAGAGGAACATACTTTACATTTTGCTGATAAACTGAGACTTCATTAAGGGTTAACCTTTCATGCACTTACAGTACTGTATGTACCACAACACATCATCAATTCAGCCAATTACATTGCAAAGCAGTACAAAGATAAATTAAAAAATGCACTCAGCAAATAATTACACCAGCATTGAAAAATGCATGGCTACTCTGAAGTCCCCCAAGGCAACAACAGACCTCCCTTGGATGGCCCTCTCCTATTGGCAGGAGTCCAAAGTGATGTAGGCAAACATCATCAACAGAGGACATTGATACTAAATTTACTGTGTAAAAACGTCTAGAAATAGTAATAATATGAGGGTGAGGTTTCAAACAGCAAAGTTTATGTTTGTTTTTTTTGTTTTTGTTTCTTTTTAACATCACAGCCAATGAATACAGATGATGATTATGAACTATGCCTATTATCATCACTGATATATTGTTGTTTATTAGATTTATTTATATTATCATTTTTATATCTTGTTGGCACGGCACCATTGGGCTAGTGATGTTTGGTCCCTGAAGATCACATTCTGAATATATCTGTTATAGAGATGCACTGATATGGAATTTTAGGGCCGATAACGATAACCGGTATTTATTGGTTTGTTGTGGCCGATACCGATACGATAACCGATAATATTACTCTTGAAAAAAAATTGTGAAAAGTGATTTGGGGAAAGCATTTAATAAGCATAATTTTATTGCAGTAATTTTACCTACCACCAAATGATGGACAGAACTCATAATAGTCCTCAATAGTACGGCAGTCAACAACATAACAGTAGCCTAGCCCTACAGTATGTCAGAACCTGACATCAGTGAATTGCGAGTGAGTGGCTAGAGAGTTTGAATCGTTTTCATTTAGGACTAAACGCTCATAAACGGTTCAGCTTGGAATAAGCTACAGTATAGCGACCAAATCAGAGTTTGTGAGGGAAACTTAGGTTTAGTTTCAACTGCGGGTAACTGAATAAAGCTGCAACTCCTCAGATTGTATCTTATGTCCGTCTACTCTGTTGCGCACAACCTGCTGCAGCAGAAATGAAAGGCGTTAGCCCCGAAGGTTTTAATAACTTATTATGATGACCTGTCTGGAACTGAAGCACAAATGGTTAGCATATTTCTAGGTAATAATACAAAACCCAAGCTAAAGTAATGGAAATATAATACTAAAACACAACTTAGAACTAGGCCTACTTATGTACTCGTCCCACTAACGAGTTTGTTTATTTGTTTCCCCGACCAGCGCGGCAAAGTGCAAACACACCAGCAAAAGACGGCTCTAGATAGGGCTGCGCTCCGCTCTGGTAAGGTTAAATGGCGGATCATTCACGAGAGGATTTTGAGATGCACAGATTCCCAAATGAACGCATATCCACAGATTTTGTTAGAGTGGTGAAATACATTCAACCGCTGACATTATATTGAGGAAAAAGTATAGCCAACCAAGCTCAAGTAGGCTAGCTCAGTGTAGCCAGACGGACCTTACATAGGCCTAAATTAGGACTTTAAAAAAAAATATCGGCGCAAATTATCGGCCAGAATTCTGTTATCGGGCCGATAATAATATTTTCATTTTTTCACTTATCGGCTAATAATATATCGGCCGCCGATATATCGTGCATCCCTAATCTGTTATGGTTAAAGTTTAAAAACATCCAAAAGCGAAAAAGACAAATGGCAAGAAAAATATCCATTAGCCAAAGACCTCACTGGCCTTACACAGCATAAAATAGCTGATCTCACACTCTAGAAAATTATTCTTAACCTAGTCAAGTCATCTTCTTGCTTTGATTGAGTTAAGTCAGTGTCAAGTTCATTACATACACATACACTTGACATAATCAGTCAAAGCAACAAGATGACTTGACTTGGTTACATTAAGTCAACTAATCATTTTTGACAGTGAAGCTTCAGAAGTCTTGATATGGCTGTGCTTGTCCTGTTCCTCCAAATCAGACCACCCCAGGCAAACACAAAAGAGTCACGCCTATAACACACATGCCTTCCATACAGGCCGGCCATTACTTTTTGAAAAAAGTGGCAAGAAAAAAAGTTCCTCAATGAAGAAAACAACCTTTGTTTGTGTTCTTCCAGCAAAACAAAAAAGAAATGTAGGTTAAAAAATGAACATTTGTTTTACATCGTCAGTCTGTGTTGCCCGCCCGCGGTCAGCAGCAGGGTGGATCAGTGCGCCTGAGACTTCCTGGGATGTTTAACACCATCACATCCCTGTGGGAAGTGCCTCTATCCTGTCTGGTTTTCTTTGAATGGGAAAGTCTAAATCCAGAAATTAGAGGCAGCTGACATCATTGACTCAACCACTTCATTAGAGAGAGAGGGAGGGAGAGAGAGAGAGAAAGAGGTACAGACAGGAAGGAGACAGAGAAGGAAGGAGAGAGAGGCAGGGTGCAGTGAGGTTGAAAGAGAAGAGAAAGAGCAACAGAAAAGGAGTCTGAGAGAAACATGCAGAGAGAAGAGGTGAGTGTGAGAAGAGAGAGAGGGAGAGAGAGAGAGAGAGAGAGAGAGAGAGAGAGATGAACAGAACAGGGTGTGAGTTCTGAATTCTGTCAGACTCTCCTCTACATTCTGCTGACTAATAACTGATTGCCAAGTCATGGCTGAACAAAACACAAGTGGGTTCATCTAGATCAAAAGGAAGCAAATGACAAAGTGAAGCTGCTGTATGTTTCACTGTAACATGCGAGAGAGGCTTGTGCACTGAAAGGCCGTCAGCTGACACTGCTCGTAACAGTAGGTCTCCATAACCAGGCCTGACCGTAAATCTCGAGGGGAGGGATGCCAGTGAGGTGGCCGTGCCTGTGAACCCTTCGGCATCAGCCTCTGGATCACATTTCATGTGGAAGCACAAAAAACAACCAGCAGGAACAGCCAACACAGAGTTCCACAGACGCAATGTACATGAGCCACCATTTAAGAGTATGTGTGTGTGTATGTGTGTGTGTGTGTGTGTGTGTGTGTGTGTGTGTGTGTGTGTGTGCCTATCCATGTCCTCCTGCATGCCTCACGCTGCACAAACGTTGCCCGTGCAACAAAGCCTGTGCTGTCCTTCCCTTGCCCCGTGGTCCTCACATGTCACCTCCTTCTTAAGACGCATGGATGCCCAGGCAAAGCAGCGGGACGCTGGCATGTCAATAAGCTCCCGCGCTGCCATGCGGCTCGTGCGCCATGTGATAGCCAAAAAACACTGTGAAATGGATCAGTCGCGGAGCCCACACACACACACACACACACACACACACACACACACACACACACACACACACACACACCAAGGACCCCATTGAGATTGAGAACACCCACACTTTGTGAGATCAGTGCTGACATGGGGGTCTTAGAGCTTTTTTCCCCGCACTTAACCTTGGTGGCGGCCTTCACTGGCCTGTGGTGATTAAATCAAAATCCCAGTAGCACGTTTCAGTAGCAGAGTCGACATAGAACCAGCACTGTACGAGTGGCTAATCAGCTTTCTCCGGACATACAGCTTGTAAAAGGCGCTGTTACAATGCTGTCTTTCTTCAAGTTATTCTTGGCATGGTATTCATACACAAATGCCAGAGTGTGGCAGTCAATTTTCTTTTTTCAGATCTAGTATTTACATACAAAATATTAATTAGAACAAAAGCTTTCTGGGAAAGGATTATTGCATTATTGAGACCAAAATACAGTAAACTACAGCAAAACTATACTGTCTAACAATTATTATACTTGCTGGATTAAGGCCACAGCCCAACTAATAGCAGATATGTCCAACATCCAACATGATCCAATTCCACGATTAGGTGCTGGTGGTCCATGAAATAATCTCATTGTGAGGCTTTCATGCCATTGTCTCACACTGACATAATCCAGTGAAAAAACAATGTATGAACTTTCCATCAGTCACTGGCCAACATACTAGGTTATTAAACATGCCTTTGGTCCACCACACATCAGGAATGAGACAACTTTGTTACTATATTTTCAACAGAGGCTTGTCTGCCCCAAACCTTCATGTTTGAGTGGACAGTCGCCAATGGGGTCTATCAAAAACAAAACATCATCGAGCCCAGAGGAGCCACTGTGGGATGTGGCACACATCTTGCACTCAAACTGACCTGAAGAGAAGGAGCTTTGTGCTGTGAATGATGCAGCACAACCTTCAGTGAAATAAAAGAAGAGTGCACTTTTTTTTGTCTGACCGAAAGCCTTCCTGACGGTAAACTCACAAGGCATGTCACACACAGGATAGTCCCGTACAAAAGCCCAGGGCAAACACATTCAGAAAATGCCTTTAGTTCAATACATCGGAAATGATTGTACCACAACCCTAACTGCACACTTTTGAAAAGAGAGGTATGAGCAAAATTCTACTGTATGAGCAGGAAGTATAGAACAATGTTGCTATGTGCACTATTATGGAATGTCTGCTTAACGGATTTTCCAACGAGGCTGGCAGAAACGTAACCTTCACCTTTAGGCTGGAGCAAGAGGAGTGATCTCTGGAAGGCATGGGCCTGTTCACTGCTGACCGTGTATCCTGGACTGGGCGATCCATCCTCCACAGAGAAGTCGCGTTTTCCTTGGGCAGAGTTTCCCTAATGAAATTTCTTGGCATTGATGCATGCACCCCTGTGTGAAGAAAATGGGAGAGCGTGACCTCCTTGCCTCACATCTCCGAAAGATAAATAAATAAAGTGTTTGCCAAAGCACAGTGGGAAAACTAGCTGCGGGTTATAAGAGCTAATAACTCCCAAGCAATGGCAAAAAATATATATATAAAAGGTCATACTATGAAAATGGAAGACAATAGCTCTAAACAGTTATCAGTAAATATTACTGAATACAACCATTTACAAAGGCTATGAATCCAAAACGGCACAGATACTAATGAATCCTGAAAACTATTAGGGATACTATTATGGATAGCAAAAAAGATACGGCATAAAGTAAAAGCAATGGTCTATTTATCAGTTCTCATGACAAATTTATTTATATCCCTTGGTGAGTTAGTTAGGAAAAGTGAGTGTTGAATGAAATTTCCTGCTCTACATACAGTACAGGGCATCTTCAAGCTGCTGCCTTCTCAAGTCATGTGAAATGCCCAAAGGTATAGAGTGCCAGCAAAGACATGTGGTGCTAGTACTAGCACAACAACAGCACTGCAGTCATGATTATATAATATATATATTTCTCACATATGGGGAGGTATAAACTAATGACTGTCAATTATTTGGAACACAAAGGAGGTTTTGTTAAGATGAAAAAGAAAAAAGAAAAATGTGTTGAGAAGCAAACACTGCCTGCTTTTTTCTCTGCAACTTCTTACAAAATGCAGGGTTAGCTCCAGATGTCCTTCTAAATGGTATAGATTCCACAAACTTCAGATTACACATAATAATCTAACTCTTAATCACATCATGTGGCATGTTTTGTGCTGTTCTTGATGGATATAATCTGGGCATTAGGTCATAGGCTATCATAGGGATTTAACGTCACTTCATAAAGAAATTCCACTTAAGTTCAGAGATTGAGCATGAAATTCCTATTTCAGTATAATAACTATTCTATGATAAAATATCTGCACTTACAATTCTGTAACAATATAGATAATATATCTTAGTGTTAATTTCGTCAGACGAGACGAGAGGAAATATGTTAGTCAACAACCTTTTTTTTCATGACTAAGACGAGACGATGACGAGACAGCAGTAATGTCCTGAAACACTGACTAAGACTATCTTAAGATGCATTATTGTTGACGAAAAAAGACGAGACTAAAATGTTTTGCATGAAATAAAAACTAAGATAAAATCTCTCTTCATTTTCGTCTACAAAATGAGAAGACAGAATATCTAGCTGTTACGTTTTCAAAATATTCCGAATGAGTTCATACGCAACAGCTTTCCTGTAGGCTAGTCTACGTGCTGTTGCTGCAACCCTGTGGCTGCAACACGAAACTACATGGAACAAGAACACTGGAGATTTCTGCCAGAGTTAGCAAGCTAACTACCTAAGCTGTATGCCACAATGCTACATACCCAGAAGTTGAAGCTTCTCTCATACAAATTAACATCCCCCAGAATGTCCATACGAAAATGTTCATCATGTAATGTCAACTATTCAACTAGTTAGACTGATGATGCAAAGTTTGCTAGCAAGTAAGCTAATATGGAAAGTTAAGCTAGCAAGTTAGCTATGGCTAAGATGGAGAGTCTGTTTGGGGAATGTGTTGTGTTTGACATATAAGCCATCTAGCGAGGCGTAAAACATTAATACTTTGGTCTCACGACAGTGTTTCTCAAACTTTTTCAGTTTCAGGACCACTTAACTAACCCTAGCTAAAAAAAAAAAAAGATTATACCTTCTTCAACAGTAGCCTATAATTAGTCTACACTATAGGCCTACTCACTGAACCACTTTGCTTATTGTGTGGATTCATACTGTATGATTTAAACTGGCATATCTTACATAGACAGTGTTGCAGAACTGTTTTTACATACAAGTTGGTTCAATATTGCAAACAACTCATCTATATTATATTTTACCACGTCTGCTCGCGGACCACTTGGGATAGCTTGCGGACCACCAGTGATTCCCGGACCACACTTTGAGAAACACTGGTCTACGAATATGACAGTGGTCCATTCAAATCTTTTACATCTATGGTCAAATCCCAGCCGAACTATAACTGTAGCTCGACTTACCTGTGCATGTAAACATACTGACTGACAAAAAAATCAGAATGAGTAATTATAACAGACGAGTAGCCCTGTGGACACACAATATTGTTGGAAAATTGAGATGTGTGAAACACTATTTGACTCAAATGGTAATCAGAAATAATTTGTTATAAAAAAAAGACTAAAAGGTGTTGACTAAAACTGACTAAGACTAAGATACCTTTAGTTTTCTTTTGACTAAAACTAGACTAAAATGACGAGACTTTTAGTCGACTAAACCTTGACTAACAAAAATTATTTTTGAATGACTAAATATGACAAAGACTAAAAAGGACATTTCGTCACAAGACTAAGACTAGGACTAAATTAAAAATAGGTGACAAAATTAACACTAATATCTGCACTTATCATTTAGTACGCAATGGACATCACAAGATAATGCACTGTCTATATATTTAAGCATTGGGGATGCCTAAGGTGCTTCACCTCAGAGACGCTTTAGCAAATTAGCGGCCATATGCAAATCTGCATTTTTTCACCTGATCAGTGTTTGCTAATCATAACCTGCCGACCTCCCATATTCAACCCCACATCAGAAAAAGTTGGGACGTTGTGTGAATTGCGAATAAAAACAATGTAATAATCTGCCAATCTCATAAACTCATATTTAGTTGAAAAAGGACACAGTCAACATATCAAATGTTGAAAATGACAAATTTGACTATTTCATGGATGTTAATTTTGAATTTGATACCAGCAACATGTTTCAAAAAATGGAGGTAACAAGCTGGAAAATTTGTGTAATGATAAAGAAAAGAAAAGGAGGGATGTTTCACAACTAATTAGGGTATGGCAACATGATTGGGTATGAAAAAAGCATCCCAGAAAGGCAGGGTCTCTTAGAAGTAACGATGTAGGGGTATTCATCACAATGTGTAAACCTGTGTGGACAAATGATGAAACAATGCAACAATGCAATTTTAATGCTTCTTACAAGACATTGTGACATATTTGGGGAGTTAATAATTTACAATACATAATATCATTAAAATATTCAGAGAATTCAGAGAAATCTTTGCAAACAAGGGATAGAGCTGAAAAACAATATTGGATGGCCGTGGTTTCTGTAAAGAAAATCATTATATGGGCTCAGGAAAACCTCTGATAACCATTGTCTATGAGCATAGTTTGATCCTCAATTCAGAAATGCTTGTGTAAACTTTAACATGCAACAGCCAAAATTGTATTTAGACATGACATGATACATATATACCACCGTCTTATCTGGGCCTGAGCTTGTTTAAAATGGACTGCGTTGGAAACGTGGAAAAAGGTCCTGTGGTTAGATCAATCAAATTTTGCCATTCTTTTCATGAACGTATCTGGGTTAAAGAGGAGAGGGCCTATCCAAGTATCCAACCTATCCAACTTGTTTTAGTGCCCAGTTCCAAACCCAACATCTATGACGGTGTGGAGGTGCATGAGTGCCTACAGCATGGGCATCTTGCACATCTGACAAGGCACAATCAATTCTGAATGATGTATACAGGTTTTGAGCAACATATACTGCCATCCTGTCAGGCCTGGCATGTTTTAAGGAAAACAATGCCAAAACGAATTCTGCACATATTTAAACAGTATTAATTCGTAGAGGAAAATTCCAGGTGCTAAAATGGCCTGTGTGGATTCCAGATCTGTCAAATTAGGTGCATCATAAAATGAAAAACACGATTAAGAATACCCCATATGTTGAGCAACTGCAATCCTATATCGGACAGGAATGGGACATTTAATTTTCAAAACTCTAGCAACTGGTCTCCCCAGTTCCTAAACATTTACAGAATTGTGTTGAAGAGGTGAAGCAGCACAGTGGTAAACATTCCCTATCCCGACCTTTTTTAAAACATGTTGCTGCCATCAAATTAAAAGTAGCCTAAACATATATTTGCCATGAAATAGTCAACATTTTCATTTTCAACATGTGATATGTTGCCTATGTCCTTTTTGCTGCTAAATATGCGTTTACGAGAATTGCATATTACCATTCTGCTTTTATTTGCATTTTACACAACGTCCCAACTTTTTCAGAATGATTGGGGATGTAATTAGCCTACTGCGTCATTGATACGTGAGTTTAATGCAGTACTGACAAGGACGTAAACAACTCGTTGGCGCTTTAATGAGGCTGCGTAGGACCCAGAAGTCATGACAACGAGTGTGTCCCTGACCACGCGCACTTTATCTAATTAGTGGCTGCTTATAAAGCCCTGCACTGCGCCTCGGCTCACGGCAAATCCATGACTGACAAATCAACGAACCGGCATGAATGAAAGCCCTTTCCATGGAGATAAGCCTTGAAAGTCAGACAACTGCATTATTTAAAATGCCTTGCCACAGCAGTTATATAACTATAACCTTTTAACACAATACAACTATTTTAAACTAAATAACACATAGATGGGGTTTGGGAAACAATGACAAATAATAAAAATAAAAAACTTTTTAAAAAATATAGCCTGAATGAGCACAAGTCTGCTATGAGACCCCCTACTCAATGTCCATCCTACATTTAACTAGACAATATTTAGTCTATTGATTGTACCATTATTCAAAATCTAAGTCTGATATTTCCCAGTTGTACGACGTGACAGCGCGCAATTGCGCGAAGGGCGAACATAGGCTATCTTCCAGATGGAAACCAACAGTTCACTTAAATCATCTAATCAACATAGTAGCACTGATACTCACCAAATTCTGGGTAATCCGCGTGCCAGGTTAACTTTCCTGCTCCTTCAAGAGCGTTACGACCAAATGAAAGACAAGTATTTTCTTTGGAACGAGGTGAGTCCACAGCGCTGACGCACACGCTGTCGATGTGATGGGCTTTATTGAAACTTCATAAGGATGAGGACGAAAAGGCACTCGTTCTCAGTGCAAGTCTCAGGAGTTCGGTGTCAAATACAAACCTCTCAGTTTTAGGTCAGTTCTCAGAGATTTTGTACACCGGGGTCATTTGACGTAAATCTGCTTCCTTTCACAACAGCGTCCCTGGCAGGCTCACTGAAGTGAAATAGTTGTTGGGAACGGTGTTCAAGGCGCTTGAAGAATTGGCTCAAACACGTGATGACCCCTGGGAGCGCCAAGAGAGAGATGACATAGGATTGATTTGTTTCGCTGTATGTGCATTTCAGACCAGATGATCGAGGGACATTTTCTATAGTTGAAGCATAATCGCACTGTGTGCCTTTAGAGCATATAAGAATCACCCATCTTTAAACATTAGCCTACCACGATTTTCGTCCATATCGTTTTAATGAATTTAAGTCAACAGTACAGCTGGGTAAAGTGGCTAAAGATCACTAAGCATAAAGCACCGTTAGCCTGTAAAGATAATGTTATTTACAGCAAATGACAGCAACAACGTGTTGGAGCCCAAGTCTGTAATTGGGAAGTGTGTGAAATATTAACTAACAGTCTCACCGGATACGAAGTAAATTGACCCATTTAAGGGCTGAGACTAGAAGCACTGAGCGCACTTGAAGCATCCATTGCAACAGTTCTCACTCGCGTCGCTACAGAGACAGTTTAGTTCGCTTAGATGCATTTGTGACATTTTTATAAAACGATGTTTTGAGAAGCACAGTACTTCCTAATTAATGCCCATAAGTTTTGTTTTTGTATTTTAACAGATAATTATTGTAAAGACAGTATCAACTTGGTCAGAAATATTGCATTATCTTGTCAGTGCAACCAACCAAATTGATGTTTTTTTTCTTTACCGACACGAGGATCACATGGAAAAGGAAAAAAAAAATCTCCACGTTCCTTGTTGCCATAGAGATAGAGCTGAGACATGCAATATGGCAGCTTTAATAACTTGGGAAGCGGGTCTGACATAGTTTGATCAAATCCGGGTGTGTGCTGACTTCAGTTAAACCAGCGAGTAGGCTGCACCTGTGTCCTGCCCGAGTCTATGAGGGATCTCTGTGCAAACATCAAACTCAACCGTTGCACTCTTTTCATTTCAGGCACAATGAGATGACAACATCTGTAGCCTGCTAGCCATTGTTTGATCCAGCCTAGCCTTCTATTATGAAGCTGACCATAGCAAATGGTGTAAAGTTGGCCTAAGATTATAGACTTTATTAACTAATCATATAACTCCATTTACAACTCGAATTGATGGAGGGCCCGAAGAGAGTGAGCATCAAGAGATACAATAGAGGTGGGCAACAACTTGTTCTTTTGAGATCACCCACAGACTACCGTACATAGTTAGGCCTTGTCAGATCATAGGTTAGGCTTGGGGGTGCAGCTGAATTCATGGTCCAGTAAGGCGAGCCTATAAGAGATTCTTTCTCAACACCAATACTGCATAAAGACGCGGATCAACAAACAGCTTCTGTCTCCATGCTGTTCCCATTGTGTTGACAGCCTTGACATGACCCTTTTTATATAGGTCAGCTGACTTACAGTAGAAATATCAAATGATCACCATGTCATCTGACATGGAAACGTTATAGTATATAAGTTTAGGGTTAATTGGGTCTAGTCAGTAGCCTTATTATTGACCCTTAATTGTTAATCAGTAGATTAATCCTAGGTGACCCAGGCTTGTTGTATGTAATTTTAGTCAGTGTTTATGCATATTAGTATGCAAATCTCAGTATTTGGTCTTCATAACAAACTCCTGGAGCATTTTAACACCTCTGGGACTGTTGATACTTCAGGTCTAAACAATGTATGCATGCTTACAGTGGATATGCCTAACACTGTAGGTTACATGTGGCCCTTATTAGCCTATACTAGTTTGTTTATATTTTATTTGTTGTCTTTTGCATACATTTTAAACAACACCCCCATCCTGGAACAATCTGTACTGAACAGTTACATCTTACATAAAATAGGCCTAATACGTACTACTTTTTAAAATGACTGTTCATTGATCTAATTAGTTGTGCTCTAGAAATACTCTAGATTGGGACTTTCTTCCTTCATGCATGTGAGACTGAACCAATTGGACAGCCTTAATCAACTGATGTTTAATGATAAGTTGCCACTGGGATGGCTGGAAGGAGGAACCGATGGAGCCAGTGCTCCTCATCTGGGACGGAAAGGAAGCAGTAGGTCACCACTGACTCCACCACCCTGACTGTACTCAGCTCCGCTCCTAGGTTCAGAACTACAGAACCTAGGATCCAGCAGCACCACGGCAACTGGAGCACCTCAGCTAGGAGTGCTGAAACTGCCCAATTGCAAAGGAGAGAGCCTACTGAAAGGTACCTCATCCCGATCCAGAGGGGCACCCTGTTCAGTACCAGGTCAGCGGCGGAGACGGGTGTTCAGGACACTTCTTGCAGGTCCTTCATATCTCCCTGGTCTGCAAGTGAGCCGAGACCATGGGCCTGGGAGTCAACCACCCCAGTCAGCAGAAGGTGTGCAGCTTGTGACACCGAAGGAAACTCCTCTGAGCCACACGTTGCCCCGTCACATGGTCGTTTTACGTTTGATGGAGAGAGTCAGCTGCTTGTTGGAGTGTCTACATGACATACAACTCAGCTCTGTTACCAGTTAAATGTGCACTGTACACTACATGTAATCCATCCTCGCTCTGGCTAAATGTAGATCTAGTAGTTCCTATTTTCCTGGGTTGCTGGACTGTAAAGAAATCCCACGGAGGAATGCTTTGATCAGCTTTGTTGCCTCTCTCTGAACGAAAGGAGCCAAAGGATAGAGGGACTTGGCCTATATAAGGAACATGCCAGGTTTGATGATGCAGATGAGATCTTACAGTCTTATAACTCACACTCATATAGTCATTTTTTCAGAAGAAATTCCCCATTTTCATCTATTTTTAACGTACCCATTTAGCGGCCAACGTACTGGGGTACCCATTTAGCGGCCAACGGGGTAATCAATTTGTCTAATGCTGGTGAAAAGGGCATGCTCCTCCCCGCGACAACAACGTTACATAGTGGAATACCAGGCGACTGCAAGAACAGTACCCTTACACTAGTAAAGTGAAAGATGGTAGAAGTCTCTTTCATGTACTTCCTATCACATGAAGGAGGAACTGTACATTCAATTCATGACATACTGTATCTTCTTAGTTAGGTCATGGTGACATAGCACAGGCCTCTCCCATGCTCTCCAGTGTAATGTGTATGATGATATCTTTGTTTTTCTGTGAACACCTCCAGATCTGTGTACTGCTGAGTTTTGTAAACTAGAAGTGGAGTAATAAAAGTGTCAGCTGTAAGATACTCTCGTTTAAGTGCCTCTTTCTGGTTGAATTTTGCCCCTGAGTACGAGTTATTCACGTTATACACGTTATACAATCTCGAAGACCAGCACTCAGATTCCAGGGCAAGCACTTAAAGCAACATTATGGAATTTTGCTCCAACATTTGGCCAGCTAGAGAAAATGTCACTTTTTTGACATGTTGTTAGTGTGCACTAGTGAGGCACATATTTACAATACATTGTGTTTTCATGTGTTGGTCTTCTGAAAAGACTGCCCAAAAACATTACCACTCAAAGCTGCAGTTAGTAAAATCCTCTGGTAACAAGTTCAAAGGACCGCATCTGAAATTATGTGCTTTAATCCACTTACGTAACTGTCCTTTCTTTCTGTCATGACACACATTTCCAGCAGTATGTCTTGGAACATTCTTTTGTATCTTGTTAGGTTTCATAATGGCAATGAATAAGACATTTAGCCTTCATGCAACATATTTTATCAGTCTCTACACAGATAAGTACTCAAAGCAACTGAACCTGAACCATCTATAGCTTGTCTTCAGTAGTAATTGGCATTTCAAACCGATTTAATCAATAAACCCACTTGTTATTCACAGCAACACACATTCCTGTATGGCATGGCCTGAGAGCAAAGTGTGACTGATCATGTAAATCAGAAGTATTTAAAAATAGCCATTTAAATTGTTTGTTAAATTGTTAGTTCAAATTAAATTGAAATAAAATTTCAACTGAATTTACTTGTTAGCCGTTTCACAACAGACCACACTTATGCCTGACAAAAGCAAGTGTGCCACCTTGTGACATGATGTGGATGAGGTTTCTAGACCACTGTGCATGCACCTAGTAGTTTCTCTGTCTCTTTCTCTTTCCTCATCCTGGTCTTTGCGCACCATCTTTGCTCTCTATCACAACTTTCTGGTTTCTTCTTATCACTGAGCAGCTCCCAGGTGACTTGCTTGTTCTGTGTGATTAAAATGTGGTTTCCACAGCCCAAACTCCTGAGACACTGTGCAATGCAGGACAGTGTGAATGACTCACACCAACCAGAGGATTGCATTTGGTCATTTGGGATGTTTTTGCCTTCACTTTCATCAAGGGAAATGTCTTTGGCTACATAGTTATGGTATATATGGTACCATATGCCAAAGTGTATTTAAAGTTAAAGTGTATTTAACTGAGTGGCATTTGTGAGCAAAAGAAAACACTGACACATTGAGATACCACAGCATATAACTCATGTTATTCAACTGTATTCACATCACAACATCCACATTGTTCATCTTGTGACAAGGTCTAGTAATCTCAATATATATTTACTGTATAATACATTATACCAAGAGGCACTTCCAGTAAATCTGGCAATAAAGGAGCTACAGTATAGTGTCTAAATTACAAAACAGTAAAAATAAATAATGTTTATCTAAAAGACTTTTGTTGTCATTTAATTTTTTTATCTGTACAGTATATATTTTGTACAAAATGGAACAATAACCATCAATAAAATGAATATTTTACTTATCAACGAATACTGGTGATTTACACATTTTTCCCTCACTATAGGTATTGCTACATGTGTTAAGTGCAAGGTACTAGTCAGAAGAAAATGATTAGCCTGTGAAGTGTCGACTTAATATATATTTATATATATATATATAATTAAAAAAAATACAAGTCTCCGTTCTCTTGTTTAAAGAGGTGTAAAGCTCATCAGGGCCTGACCTTATGTGATTTGGTAAAAATAGTGCTAATAATTAGGGTGATTTTAGACATAAACACTTTTTTAGACAAAAAGATGGTGGAGCAGTGCTGACTGGCAGTGACGGACGGACAGACGTGTCAATAATGGGAGGAGATTCTCACACTGACGCCTGAAAAGAACAAGACGCAGCAGCAGAATGTGTGTTGGTGGCAGATAGGATAACAGAGTCACTTAAAGAAGGTGTCCAATTAATTAAGACTGAAAGGAAAAAGAACAGTTGGCAGTTGTACCCATGGAAAAAAAGACCCTCCCCCCTGTATTGCCTGTAAAGAAAAGAAAATTCTGGTCCGCTTTATGCATTCACTATGCTTGCACATTTTATAAACCTAGGCTATCATAGCCCTGCCCATGGGAGCCATGACTGACCATATATACCCAGAAACATAAGCCTCTCACACACCATGAAAAAAAAATCACAATCCCTTGTGGTTGAAAGGTAGTCAAGTCTGACAATATTGACTGAATGCTGCAAGAGCAGACAGTGAAAGATGTCACTACCAATTCAGCCTAGTACAGACGTCGTATACCCATACCCATAAACAGACAAAGGATGAGAAACCAGCGTGAATGTCTGCAGATACACCAACGAAAGCTAAACGAGTCCCATCTCATCCTTCTCTTGTGTGTATCCCTTTATGAAACGAGCAAAAGGCAAAAGTACAGACTAAATAAAAAGGTTAAATGAAGATCAAGGCCAAACAGTTTTGGAGGATTTTTTTTTTTTCTGAGGCACTCTGTAGAGGGCTGTAGTATGGTCTCGTCACACTGTGGCATATTCGCACGGATGCTTTAAAGAATAATAATAAAAAAGAAACACATGAAACACACAACCATATCGCTAATCAAGCAGTTCAAAGTGTTAATCCCTGGGTAGATCCACAGTTTTTTTTCCATGTAAGTCTCTTTGAAGGATAGGGTTCTGATTGGTCAGTCCAGAGGAGAGGGTGGGGAAACGCCTCTGGAAATTAAGTAATAGAGTAATACCACGGGCCTTGTTGTCTTTGATGATGGGGGTTGGTGGAGGAGGGTGTTTTAAGTGCGGAGGCTCGGTGGATATCAAAGAAGGCCGCAACAAGAGCGGCACGTTCCTGTGGCGTGTGCATCAAAGAGTTGTCCTTGCGCATCGAAGCGCAACAGGCCGTTTCCAAAGTCACTGCCGCCCATGTAGGCAAGTGGAGGTGTCATTGATGGCTTCCCAGTGGACAGAAGACTTTGCACTTCAGAAGAGAAGAGGGCCCACTATGTTCAAATGACTGCTCTCAATAACTATACCATACTCAGATGCATCAATAAAGCCGATGGGCCTTCCGTGTACTTACTGTGTGAGGGAAACTTAATAATTCTCTTTCTTGAAACAATACAGTATATATAGATTTTTTCCTGCCTGTAGTGGATTTTACAGAAAGATGAAACAATACAAACACAAACATGGCCTTCTCATTTCTTCAGTGATGTTTGCACATGTATCAATGGTTGCCTGAGATAGAACACGCAGATATGAAATGTGACAACTCACTGAAGGCCACAAACCACTGACCTGTACCAACATGAATTCCCATAGGCCTACAGTTTCTCATCTTCTTAATCCTTGTACCAAGTATGTGATGTCTCAGTCGGGCCTACCAGTTGACTACTGCTCAAGAACTTGGCACAATAAAGCCAGAAATCAAGATGCTTTGTCTTTTGAAACTTCACTTCACAGAACTATGAACACTATTCATACCGTACATCTAATTGCAGTCTCTATGTGCAGTGTGTCCCTGCTTTTGTCCTCTTCCCAAAAGATCAGGGTGTTTCCATGTCTTAAACTGTGTGTCTGGGTCTGTAAACATCATGCATGTCACATATAATGAGGCTCCTTAATGTCACTGCCAGGGAAACAGAGGCTACAGTCAGATAGTCGTTTTTGCTTGGATAGGTTCCTAACTGAGTTAAATGAATGTATCTTCGTGGCAACCACGATCAGCTGGTCGAATGCTCTAAATGCTTAGGAAAGGTGAATCAATGCTTCTGTTTGAAACTCTTTAGCATGGGTTCACCTGAGAGGAGAGGAGATACATCTGTCCCACAATTCCTTGTGGCAGCAACAACAAACGATCAGTGTGACCCTATGCGAATGAAATCTACCTTAGTATGATTATACATCACACTGTATATGTCGTTTGATTCTCTTAGCACCACGGTTGTCTTTTCCTAACGTCTCACGAATTCCTCTTCACGACCTCATGCGTTTCACTGAGGTCAAGTAAGAATGGCAAGGAAAGGATATAGGACCTAATTTTTTTGGACTATCGTACTGTAGCCAAAGAGAATGGCAGTTAACAGCATTAAAATTGTTCTGGAAAAAGGAGTTTTGGCTTTTTCTCTATCTTAATAGGGAGGAACTGTGTTGCATGCATCCCCATGTTAAATGCCCTCCTACAGCCAGCCACAAAGCTACACAAGCGACAATAAGATTGGCAAGCAGCAATGAGGGAAAAGTTAAAAACAGCAAAATGTGATGAAGAGTGAGAAGGACAGACACCACATAGTTAGGGTGGGTTTAAAAATCTCCACTGAAGTAATATTTGACTAACACACACACACACACACACACACACACACTGATGTTGCGCTTGTTCAGTTCCCAAACAATAATTTCAAATAAAATTTAAAAAAAGAATTGTCCCTTTTAACACTTAAAAAACCCCTGAAAGTGCAAACTAAACGATTTAGGCTAGGATAGGATGCAGAGTATTGCTTTAACGGTCAATCCCTGGCCTTCCTTGTTTTTTCCTTACTAATGATATTAGCAAAGTACACTGAGCTGTTTTCAATTTCAAAGGGGAGGCTGGAGGAGGCATGCCAGAAACGGAGTGTGCTGCTGCAGCTTCGTCACCCCCCACACTCTAATTGGCTCCCCCATCAAAGTGCACCGTTCTGGTGGAGGCCCAACAGCAGCGGAGTAGTGTGATGAGGCCTGAGGAGAGTGTTTCATCTGAGTGCTGCTGTCCTCGATCCGCTCGGCCATCACGGCCAATCTGCCTTGTTCGTACATCAAAGGATGGGGGGGGGGGGGGCGGGCGAACGGACGCCACGGGTCCACTCACGTGGACGTACGGATGGGCGGGCGGTGCAGTCCAGGCACTCCATATCATCAGCTCTGTCATGGGAGCCCCACCCCCACCCCACCCTTCGGGCTGAGCACCAGGACGACTTAGCAATGTGGACGACGCTCCGTGCCTTTTTCCTTCTGCATGACTTTCATGGCTTTGGGATGAAAGCAAGGGCTGGAATACTGGGATTTTGTGGGGTAGGGGGGTACTAGGGGTGGGCTTTCAGCTTTAAAGGACACTGCTAGACACAACTACATGGGGCTTTCTTTAAAATTGTACATGCGCATGAGTTGCTAACCCAGCAACAGCAGGTTTAACAGCTTCAATACAGTGACACTGTACACACTGTAGTGTAGAGAATATAGTGCGAGCTGCATTTGTGATGACCTACATGTGACGCTTTAGCCTAAGGTGGCTTCCTTGAGGATAGGCAAGCTTGAAACCATTTTAAAATGAATGTTTTGGGTGAAAAAAAACTATGTGCAATTAATTCATTTTTATGCACCTCCATCGTCTGCATAGCATCAGGAGTGCATGGAGTCACATTTCAGATAACTACACTGATGGTCTCAACAATGAAGGGGAATGCTAGAATGTCTCCAACACCCATTGTACTTAGAAAAGATCCTATATTGGCCATACAATAAAACAACTGTGGGCAACAACTGGAGCATCAAACCACACAAAAAAACATTTAACAGGCTACACAAAAATAGGACTCAAAAGTCCTATTTGGACCATGTCTGTCTACTTTCACAGGGTCTTGTGCACATGAAAGAAATAGACAAAGAATATAAGGAAAAAGCAAAGTAGTTGCCAAGAAAGACTTTGGTTGATGGCCCACATACAAATGTATGAAGCTGTGGCATTTTGGAGCCATGGCACTGACTGGCTTTGTGTGACTTCCAGAGACAAAAGCATCAGGAGGAAAGGGGGGCATGTGATGCAAAAAAAATCTCATGCAAGTGTGTGTGTGTGTGTGTGTGTGTGTGTGTGTGTACATGTATGCTATTCTCTCCCTTGTGAAATAAGTCTTTTGAGAGCTGTAGGGTATTAAAATTCTGCTACTTCTCTCCCTTGTTGGAATGCAAGTGAATGGAGGCATGTTATTCTCGAGTAAGCATTGTACAAACACTGGTTGACACCACAGTTGAAGGTCACCCCTCGGAATAGACAAAACTCCAATGGCAATGGATATCTCACTGCACACACGCACGCACACACACACACACACTCAAAGGAATTCACTCATGCACTTATTAAATCAACTTTCAAAAGTAGTAGATAACAGGCTAGCCAATAAGTCCCTGCTTTTGTATACACATGCTGACACCAAGCAGAGCTCATGTTGTGGAGGTCTGGGCACTCTAAACCCAGCTCTCAAGAGCACAGAGCCTGATCAAAACTGAATCAAATGTTTTTTTTTCTTTAGAAAAGGAAAATTCCCTTACTTCCAAAGAGCTCGTCACCCCCTCGACAGGTGTGCCACGGACACCGTGTAGTCCGACCCTCTTGACCAGAAGAAACACTTTACCGCTTCTTCACACATTGCACTCGTCCTTCTCACCCACATACTCACTCACACACACACACACACACACACACACACACACACACACACACACACACACACACACACACACACACACACACTACTGAAAGCTCTCAAGCCTGTCTCTCTCAGACCTTATCCACTTTAGGCACATACCCCCGACCCCACCCCCGAGTGTCTACAGTGTTGTGTCTAAGTGATGTGCTGGCAACCATATGTCAGGACTCTTTGTTTGGGAAATTAGAAAGTGTTCCTCTGACAGTTTCTTTTCTCTCTCTCTCTCTCTCTCTCTCTCTTTTCTTCATTCTTGTCTGTAACCCGACGCAGTCCCTCCATCACTCAGGGTTTTCTTCCTCCTCCTCCTCCTCCTCCTCCACCTCCACCGCCTGGTCATCTGCAGTCTCAGGCGACGCGGGCGTCTCGTCCTCCAGAGACTCTGCCTCCTCCCCCTCCGTGCCCTCCTCCTGCTCCTCCTCCCCCGACTCCTCTACGTCCTCCTCTTTGCTCCCGGGCTCCTCCTCTTCCTCATGGATGGAGAGGATGGGCTCGTTGCCCAGCGCCGACTCCTCGGCCTCGGTCTGGGCGTCCTCAGCGATCACCTTCTTCCACATCTCATGGTTCTCCAGCAGGTGCTGGGTGATCTGGCAGAAAACCTTCCGTCGCTTCTTTGGTCCTCGCTTCTCTGTGAAAAAGACACGGAAACAAGCATGGTGAAATAAAACACTAAGTAAATCACAATCAGAACATGAAAGTGATCTTGTTTAATGCTTCGAGTACTGTTTTTACTAAACTTGCAACTCTTGTTTGAAGTTAAAGTTGAAGACGAAGCAAATAAGGTACAGTTGGGATAACTGTCCAGTAATTATGGTAACCACATTTTTTTCTCCTTATGCTTTTCAGCGTATCGTTACAGGGTAAAACAAGTAACATCTTACGAGATTGCTCTGAGCTGGTGGATGCATCTTCCTCCGCCGTATCTTCATCTTCCTCATCTTCCTCCTCGTCTGACTCCACTCCACCCGGCACCACCCCCTCTCCTTCCCTCTCCTCACCACCCTCCTCCTTGGCTGCGCCCTCCCCCGGCTCCACCCAGTGGCCAGGCATGAGGGCGGCCGAGTCGTAGGAGCTGCACAGCGGACCCACGATGTGTGTGATGAAGGATTCCTGGAGCTTAGCCAGCTGTGGTGCCGAGCGGTCCATGAAAGGGCTGATGGGAAGGCCCAGGCTGGATTCCTCATCCCCCTGCAACGCAATTGGACGCAATGTACAACAACATCATCGATATACACTCCCAAACATCAATTATAGATCTATCTACCCAGATTTAGATGCATTTTAAGAGGGGTATGTAGTGTTATCAGAGGGTCTTGGTGCAAGAGATCTCAATGAGGGTTTCCGAGATTTCAGAGTTGGAATTCTCTAGTATTACGTTGTACTAGGAGATTAAAGACTTCGCTTGAATAAAAGAATAACATGAAACATAGAATAACATGATTTCATCCCTGTCAGCTTAAAGCTAGATGGGGTAAAAAGTGCAGGGTGATCTGATACTGGTTGCACTTTGAAAGCGTGAGATAAAAGCATCCAGGTTAAAGAAAATGACGCAAATTGCTTTTCTTCCCCAAGGAAGCGGCTTTTTATCAAATGCAATCTGTCTTATCAAGAAGGTAGAATGATGCGTTTTCTAACTGAGCACAATTGCTTTATGATGCTGTAAGTGGACCACAGCTGACAAGGTCTCCTGTTGCCATGGCAACCATGCACTAGCTGTCATGTGTAGCCTACAACATATGTGTGCAGTCTGTGCGGGCAGGTGATGCTCTGAAGTGCCAGTCTGATCAAATCATCGCGGAAAAATGAGGCCAGAGAGAGAGAGAGAGATGGAAAAAAAGAGAGGGGCGAAAGGAGGCTGCCTCGCCTCTTGAACAGGATGATTTTACTCCTCCTTTGAATGGGTTTTGTTTTGAAAGAGAGCCTGACAGTCATGTGATCTGCATCTATAGGGCTGCTAGTCTGCTGCGACCTGACACAACTGGGTCACTTGCATCTTTTTTCACAGTTCACACTAGCAGCGCTCTCCAAGGATGAGCTGTTTCTCTCCCATGCATCTCATTCTGGCCAAGCCTTAAGCCATTGTTAGTGCAGAATAAACAAAGCTTCAAAACTTGACCTTCCTCTTCTGAAGGTTGACATACAAAAAAAAAGCTTACTTCTTTACATATTATTCTTACAACTTTACTTTGCCATTTTATCAGGGTACAATGTTTGACTAAATATTTAAAAATACTTGGGTTTAGAGTAACTGTGATGTTTTTCTGAAGAACATTAACTCTAACTGTTTCCTGTAATGATGATGAGATTGCTTGGTCAGTGCAAAATTCAGTAACTACATTTACTAATGCAATGCACTTCTCTTTTCAGTTAATCCTTTCTCTTTAGCTTTAACTTTGACTGTGATAATGGTTGGCTGCTTGGCACTGGCATATGATTAAATCTTCACCAGGTTGCCATGCTCTTAACCACTCTACATTGAACCAATTCAAAGCCCCGATACTGAGACGCAGTAACTGTTGCTGGGCAACTGTATTGCGTCATCATGGTGCCGTCTCAGCCACTCAGTTGCCTAGTAACAGGGCATGTTTTTTTTTTCCAGTTTTGGTTTTAACTACTATTTATTACAAATATTCACCTGGTTTCCATATTTAGAAGTATAGTTGAGGTTAATAGTTATATGCTGTGAGTTGTTTTAATTTGCTATATTTAGGCTAGGTTTTGGCCGCTGTTTATGCCTGGAAACATTGCTTACCTCTCCAGAGACCCATTTTTCAAACAAAGATCTGAAGCCTTGAAGTGAACTTTAGAAGAAGTTGTCTACCTAATCATCTGCCAACCCATGACTGGACCGTCTGAGTCTGCCACTGCATGACGAGATCCGTGCATTAACGCAGACATAAGGGTCAATCTGACTGCCTCAAAACAAAAGTGCACTTCAGTGTTTTATTTATCAACCAACAGCTGAACAACTAAACTGATTAATGAACGCACATGTCCACATAAATAGCAGTGACAGATTGAAATAAACTAACTTTTTCATGAACATGAACATGACCTTGACTGGCATAGTACTATGAGACAGTCATGATAGACAGCTGGGGTGCCTTTTTTAGTCCCAGTCCGTCCCTGGTCTGGGCACACTGTCACTGTCCAGTGGGCCACAGTGTAGTCAGCCTACATCTTCCTATGACTCCACCTCAGACAAGCTAGTGAATGTCTTTCATTCCTTCTGCCAATTTTCTGGTATCTTTGACTCTGTAGCCCCCCGCTAAATACAGTACATGCAACCTAAAGCTAAATCATGTTTGATGGCACCACCAGAATAGCCAGAGGAAAACAACATTCCAACATGTTTAAAACATTCCCTAACTGTGTTTGAGGAGGTGGTACCACTAGAAAGAGATATTTCACAGATCTGATGGTAAATCATAGCCACTCAGGGTTCTCTCCAAAATATTAAGCACCTTACTCAGCCCAAATGACACCGAGAGCACTGTCATACCCTCACTGAGCTGAGTGATAGTTTTCTTCATTTCTCAGTAAACGAGACTTTTAATATTCGAGTCTTCCTGTTGTGCCCCTGTTTGTCTAGATTAGAAACTCTTCCAATCCAATGCATCTTGTTGCACCAATGTCACATTGTTTAACTTTGAAACCATCTCCCTATCCCCTTAAGAAGAACTGTATTGGATTTGAAACCCTCATATCCTCATATTCACTTAACCATATTCCTCCCTGGGTGGTGAAAGAGGAGGCGTTGGCCCTTCCATCCTTTGAATTATTAACACATTTCTTATTTCTGGCCAAGTGCCAGCTTTGTTTAAACAGTGCACCCTCTCCTCAAAAAACCTGAGCTTAACAACACTGATCTGAATAACTAGACGCATTTCAAAGTGCCATGTCTTTCCAAGATTCCTGAAAAGGTCGTCTTCCAGCAACATGTCCCCTCTCACCAAAAATGAAACTGGATTGACAAGTCTGGATTGACAAAGCATCACACTTAGTCTGCTCTAAATAAAGTCGCTAATGACTTGCTGGTATCTATTAATGTAGATGCTAGTGCTGACTTTGAAACTGTAGACCACCGCATTCTTTTAGAGAGCCTAGAGCTCTGAGTGGCCATCTTGGGCACTGCTCACAAGTGGTTCTCCTCCTTCCTAGAGAGAAGAACTTTTTCAGTTTATTTTAATGGTTCATCATTTCCCCTACTCTCCTATCATAATTGTGTTCCACAGGGATGGTTCCTTAGCTGTACTTTATTTTTTACTCTATATGTTACCACTTAGTTATATTCTGAAAAAGCACTATTTATCCTGCTATCACTGCTATGCTGACGACACACAGCAGTACCTCCAACTGAAACCTGGTGCTTCAGTCTGGCGCATTGAATCCATTGTTCGACTGAAATGTTCATTTTTGGTTCACAAGAAGTTTTAAATAGTGTAGTATACGAACTTGGGCCACTTGCAAGCTATGGCAAATCTTACATGAAAAATCTTGGCATTTTATTTGACTTTGATATTAAGCTATCAAGTCATAATTTTACCACCTTACAATTTTAAACAAAAAGCCAAACCAATATTTTCTTTCAAAGACTTTGAGATATTCATCCAGGCTTTTATTTTATCTCGCTTTGATTATTGCAATGCTCTGTATTTTGGTGTAAGTCAGTCCACTCTGTCTCACCTTCAGATGGTGCAAAATCCAACCACATTCCTGCTAACCAAATCTAAAAAAACATTGAACCATATCACTCTGAGTATATTTATATGTATTTTGTTTGTTTCATTTTTGTTTCTGCTGTTTTGATTTTGTGCTTAATTAAATTTTTGTACATTTTATTGATTTATTACTTCTGTTATTACTATAATTATTATTTGTATTATTTCCCTTTGTGAAGCACTTTGGTCAACCCCAGGTGATTTTAAACTGACTGTCACTATGACTATTCAGGAGTACTGCGACTATTTCTGGTGTGCAATATAATGATGCAATACTTAAATACGAGTTAGTCACAGCAGCACAGCACGTGAAGAAGTTTGACACGAACCTGCTCGTAAAATTCGTTCACAATGCCCTCAGTCCACTGGAGGTGCAGGTCTTTGCATTTGAGTGGCCCGTTGATGTCGGCCAACTTGATGCACATCTGGCATACCAAGAGCCGGTCATTCTCGTTAGACCAGTCGATTCCCGAACACCCATCATCACCGACCTGAGAGAGACAGATATACAGTGTGAGACAGAGATAGCTGAGCACCTAGAGTAAATCTAACTAGGAGAATATGTTGTCATCAACAGTGATATGTTTGCATATTGAATGTATAATTCATAAATGGGATGTATTGAATGTATAATTCACAAATGGGTACTGTAAATTGCTTCACTAAATAGAAAAGGTCATTGAATAAATGATTCCACCAACATTTCGTGGATATTAGAAATATTTATTTTGTTGTGTCATGATAAAAGCACTCTATATTAATTTGATGCACCCTCAGAATCCTAGAAACACACCAGTTCATCGAAGAGCTGTCCCTACTTTGCCTCTGGTAGATCTGACCTTGACCTCTGACCTATAATTGCGATGCTGTGAAAAATGTTGGGTGTGCCTAAATGATGTGCCAGTGCAGCTAGAGGACAAAGGTAGGTGCACCAGTGCAACCAATGTCTGGAGCCCTGGTATACTCTACTCTGCACCATATTGTCAATGACTGGTTACCTTGGCATTGAATTCTGCCAGGAAGTCAAAGTGCTTTTTCAGGTCCGTGGCGAGGATGGCTTCAATGACCAGGAAGCGAAATCGCTTGAACTCCACATGCTGCAGGTTGGCCAGGAAGTTGTACTCCGGCCGTGACATGAAGAGGTTCCAGGCGGCCGCGGCGTGATGGTTCTCCAGAACAGAGCGGTCATTGTAGAGCACTGCCTGCGGATGGCATCAAACAGAGAGTGAGGAAAGAACAAATGAATACAACAAGAAAAAAACAAACAGCTACAAAGAGAGAACAAATACAAGTTTCAGAGGGAGTATATGATGGGGAAAGATTATAGCAGGAAACAAAGAAACACACATAAAGTAGAGGAAATGTCAAGGGTGAAAAAAAACACGGGAGAGAAAATACAGCATTGTTAGGAAAAATAAACAGGAATAAAGGGTGTCAACACTGAAAGAAAAGGAAATAAAAGTGAGAGGTATAGAAATTGCTTGATACAGAAAGAAGCATGGGAAACATACACCATCATATGGTGCTGCTGATGCACCTAAGCTCTGCTTGGAGTTTAGTTTGTATAATGAAGGTATGGTTGGTGCCTTAATGATATTCCCAGGGATGTTGTCATTTCTGTGACAGTGATCTTTGGTGGGAGTGATCTTTGGTCAGAGTGTACCTGTGGAGCACTGGTGGCCACAAGGAAGGCGTTGGTCCTGCCTGGGTGGTCGTAGTCATGCATGGCCGCTGCCACGTAGAGAGCCATGAGCTCCAGGGCCGGGATGAGGCCCGATAGGGAGCCGTAGCCCTGCTCCGCCACCAGGTTTGTCTTGGACACGAGGAAGCCCAGGCAACTGTGGGTGATGCTACTGTCTGCGTCTGGAGATGAAATTATACAGGAAGGCAAAGTAATGTAAAGAATGACAGTAACGTGCAGTTGAAATGCAATTTCAGAGTTTCTAATGTGGTCTTTGTATGTGCTTAATAACAGGTTCCTGTAACATGTACAAGTATGTACGGAGTTGTATAGAGTTCTGCATTCTTGGTCGGTTCACAAAATGAAAGGAGAAATCCGATTTTTACATGGATCTTGATCGCTAGACGTCGCCGAGTACTGTCGACAGGATAAAAACGACCAAAATCGGTGCTACCAAACTGGAGTACCTGCAGCTAATGGCCAGCACTCCCTATCGACAGTAGCCTACTCTGTGACTTCTAGCTGAACCTGATGAAGCATTGGCGAAACGCGTCGTTCACTAAAAAATAAACCAGCAAAGAAAATCCACCAGGACTTATTAATTTATTTATGACTAAATAGATAGGATTATTCAGTATAGGTGATTACATTACAATATGAAAATATTCATAGCAGTGTTAACGTTAACGGCCAATGTGTGTCCACAAACAATCTGGAATAAAACTGACAAGTACCAATGTCCTCCCTGGACATGAACAAGCCTGGACTCACCATCACTGACTGAGCCTTCCTGATTGGCCAGACTGGGTAGGCCAGGCACAGGTTGTGTGGTGAGGTACCAGACTGCATGCAGCACGTCGGTGGCATGAATTCTGTTATGATCTGAAGTAAGGTAAGAGAGGGTGTAATACCATGAGTCTCTGTTAGAGGGCAGCACTGCTGTGTGTCATAGTGTGACAGCAGAAATGTGGTTGAGTAAACATGTCGAAGAGCAATAGATCCACCTTGTGCTTGGTCATAGTTAATGTTAGCTATGCTGGACATGCAAGGGCCTTCAGCAATTTACATTCTTCTGAAAATACTACTACTCTTATTATCATTAGATGTTGTACATGTGAATCTCCATCCTTTGAACGTAACTTAATAAATTATGCGTCCAATGTGATCATAGTTCAAAAATCAACTTGGGGAATTGTATAGAAATAGCTACAAGTGAATAATAAATAAGTTCCTTTGCATTTACATGAGCCATTATTGCTACCACAGGTACATCAAAGCAAATCCCTGTTTTCTCATGCAGACTTACATGGGATGTCCCTGTATCCATTCTCCAAAGCATGAAAATAATTCATGAATTCCCTGACAGGAATCTTGAATGTCTCAAAGAGACCTGTGTCTTCAAAAAGCCTGTAAGTGACCTGAGGCACACACCAAATCTAAATTAGCATCTCAGACATATTTACATTGGTATCATAAATATAGATATAATATATTTCCACACATATATATATAATTCATGTTTAGGTCAACAAATGCAAACAGGGTTCCTTTCATTAATGTTGTGCATGTGTGTGTCTGAGGTAAACATGATATGACCAAGTTCAACCAGCAGATGGCAGTACAGCTCCAAAGCAGACACCCAGTCTTCCATCGCTAAAGGCCCACTTCTAACTTCTTACCTGACTGAGGATCCGGCCGCACTTGCCTTTGGTCCTCTCCACCAGGTTAAAGATGGGGAAGTTCCAGTTGTTGATCTGGCTCATCAGTGGCTCCAGGCCCTCCATGACCAGCGGCTCCGGAGCCAGAATGGCCTTATCCTGACCGCATCAAGCCAGACAAGGCCAGTAAGTGGACGAGACACAGAATGGAAAAAGACTGCAGGATTCTTACATTATTTGCACAATAAGTACCAGGAAATTGACCCACCTCGGGTGAAAGAAGGGGGTGGAGGACCAAGCTCTCGGCCGGGTACATCCTGCACCCCTGCTGCGCTTCAGGCGGCTTTCGGTGCCCTTCCCCATCGTCTTCGTTCTGTGCAAAATCGCTGCTGTCACTGTGGTTGGTCTCGTAGGTGCTGTCATAGTCAGATGAAGCCAGCACTGGGTCATCTACAGGACAAATAACAGCAACGATCACCGCAGTGTATTACCTGCATTAAGCTACCGTACATTACTGTACACAGTCCAAACAACTCCACACAGCATCATATCTACACACTGGATGTGGATAATGGATATGGCTGATGGACAGCGAGTCCTACCTATCTGCGGTACCCTGTCCCCTCGGTCCATAGAGCCTTCTCCATGGGCAAGTTTATTGTAGGGTCTCCCGCAGCTGCAAAAAATATAATACAATATTTTCAATATACTGGTATTGTTTTCATATATCTTCAATATATTTGTTTATATCAATCAACCAATCAATCAGTCAATATTGATGCAGTGGGAAAAGGTACATACATTATGTAAGAGCATGTCCGAAAATGTCTGCATTTGTTGTTTGGAATCAAAGAAAGAGAAACTCATCTAGTTGTACGTATGTGATGTGCTGTCTAGAACATATAAGGATGATTCATTTGTATTTTTAATCTGGGGGACAGTGCTGCTCTACCACTGCGTACTGGCGACACCCTGCTTGCCCTCTGTGAGTGACTAACGCTTGATGATATTCTCTCTCTCTCTCTCTCTCGCTCCTCTAGCGGGCACGCGGGCGGCCAGGGCCCCGTCCTCGCTCTGGCTTGGTGCCAGCGTCCATCTCACTCAGCTCTCCAGCGTGAATCAGCCAGGCAGACAGGACCCAATCAAACCCTTCCCTTCCCCTGCCTCTGTGTTCATTATGGCCAAGGGCAGCGCGACCCCTGCCTGTCACCCCAGCGCGCACATGGACGCTCAGTGAGCGAGAGAGAGAGAGAGAGAGAGAGAGAGAGAGAGAGAACGTTCTCTGGAAAGAGAGAAGCGAACAGAGAGACAACACGGCAAAGCACAGCGGCTCCAGGCAACTGAGAATGTTTGGGGAAATAACGCAGGGTCTGTTTTCGGAGATGAACGCAGTAAGGTGTATTTATTTAACAACGTTGTTGACCCTCATATGTAAGACTTCTGTCTAATAACAGGTTAGTCATTCATGATTAGTGAGTTGCACTTGAGTCAGGACGGAGGAACACTGATAAACAGATAAACAGATGAACAGAGAGCCAGACTGCAGACAGAGAGAAAGATGTGTGCCTAGGTTCACTTCTAACCTCTCCACAATGCATGAGGCAGCATGGCCTTTCTCTGGACACAGAGATGAGATGCTTAACTTACACTCTCTCCCCCCAGAGCTTTCAGGACCTCAGACTGGACAAAAGGTGCTGAGTATCGAGCAAAGGGTCTGAATACTGAATATAGATACTGGATTTAGTCTGAATACTCAAAGTCAATGTGATATATATATTTTTTGTCTTGTTGGGGGTCAAAACAGCATGTGCTGGACACAGAAATATTTCACAAACAAATTGTATAGCCCAGCAATATCAACAATGAACACTGTCCACTAACTGCGCTCACTGTATCTTCCATCTAGATGCACATGTAGCTGATTGGCTCAATGCTTCCTCCGTTCGAGTTTAATTGCGTTCCAAAACAACAAGAGGAGACGCCACGTTGTTTATCTTAGGAGCAGCACCCCACTCAGAGAGATAATTACAGTGCAGGGACGTGGAGCACTATTCCACTAATCTCTACACGGTGTGTGTGTGTCATTAATTTGCTAATCGACACGTTTGACTCAGCTTTTGGCATCTCTGAGCCATCCACTCCCACACAAACATCAAACACACACACACCAACCAGATACTGTTTTGAAGAGTTCATCCACAGGGTTTCCTTGAATTGTGTGGTAGCAAGTGTGCAGGAAAATGTACAGTATGTGTGTGTTCATATAAATGTCTGTTTATAAGCTGTCTGTCTATTGGTGTGCATAGCAGGGGATTTGGGATATTGACCTACAGTGCAGGTTTGGATGAAAGTGTGTGTGTGTGATTGTATGTGAGTGTGTGTGTATGTGTGTGTGTGAGAGAGAGGGGGAGAGAGAGAGAGAATGAGAAAGAGAGATGGAGTAAAGGAACAAGTCAAAGAGAGCGAGCAGGAGAGAGAGAGAGAGAGAGAGAGAGAGAGAGAGAGAGTGTATGTGTGTTGTATTACCTGCTACAGAGTGGCGGTGGGCCCCATTGTGAAGCTGGGGTGGTGGAGCTGGGTGCACTCTGGCTGTGTGTTAAGGCTCGGTGCGGGGCCCGCTTGGGGACCACCTCCCCCAGGGGAGCAGCACACTCGGGCAGCTCCATGGACGGGGTCTTGGCAGTGGGGCTGCTCACTGGGGTGCCCTGCGCTGGGGGAGAGTGGCACGGAGACGCCAGGGGCGAGATGTTGGAGGGAGGGTAACCTGCCGACGAAAGGGGTGAACTTTATTGGATTTTTATTGTGCTTCTATCTGTCTCTCTCTCGTTCTATTTTTGCTTTCTCTCTCGTTCTCTCACCCATCTCCCTCTTTCTTCCTTTCATTCTTTTACTCACTAACACACACACACACACACACACACACACACACACACACACACACACACACAGGATGTACCTGGTCTGTTTAGCCTCTTGTTGTACAAATGATTGGAGGCTGAGGGAGCATAAGAGGCAGACATGGACCTGCTCTTAGAGATGGTCAACATGACGGAGCTGTTCCATGACTCGTTATTCACCATACTGCAAAACACACACACACACACACACACACACACACACACACACACACACACACACACACACACACACACACACACATGGAGGTCTGACTCACTGGTACATATCAGCAAAGGGTCATAAGCACAGTGGCCAATGTAGGATTTATATGTTACACAACAACTTTTCTTTTATACTATTTTCTCTTTTTTTCCCTCTCTCCTTCCCTCCACTCCGAAGTGAACTGGAGAATCTCAAGGCTCGGATCCCTCCTGCTGCGCGAACAAACCAAAGACATCCATTAAAGGCTTTCCAGCCGATTGATTCGGGGGGACTTCTAAAGGCTAGGCCCAATTCGTAGCAACAACTGGCAGATCCCTATGTGATCCAGCATGTCTGTGTGTGTGTGTGTGTGTGTGTGTGTGTGTGTGTGTGTGTGTGTGTGTGTGTGTGAGAGAGAGAGAGAGAGAGAGAGAGAGAGAGAGAGAGAGAGAGAGAGAGAGAGCTTTACACACTAGGTCGGGCCGCAATCTAAACACAGGACCTGACTTTTTGAGCGTCTCCAGGAAACAGACGTAAGCCCTCGTCTCCAGACCCCAGATAGCCATCTGAGACTGAGGGGTGGTGGGAGGGTCTGCGTGTGTGTGTGTGTGTCTGTGTGTATGAGCGTGTGTGTGAGTGGGGGATTAATGGGTGAACTTCAGCCTAAGTCCATAACTCAGACCCCATTGTATAAAGACACAAAGAGTAAGGGAGGGGGGTTAGTTTAGGGGGCTGAACATTTCTAAGATGGCAGCAATAATAAAAACATAATCAAACTTTAAAAAATGGCGACACAAAATAGGAGGCGAAGGAGAGTTCACATGCACAGCGTGGCCAACATGAAGACCTGATACTCATCTGGCGCCACTTCGTGAAAAGGGGGGAGCTTTTAGAAAGAGAGAGAAATGACAAACAAAAATTGACCAAACGCCTCACACTAGCTCTTCCTTAAGTAATCTCCATTCATGCCTAAAGGGGCCATCCATTTTGTTCCCTGTTTTTGCTCCCCTCCGCAGGCTTCCGGTTTCACTTTTCCGCAGGGCCGCGCGGTGCAGAGGGATTTGGGAGGGTGGATCAGCTACAAAGAGAAAAGCCTCTGACTGGGGGCGCTGGTCACAGGCGTGTATCCACCGATCTGGTTTCCTCATTCCCACTAAATCCTGTTGAAAGCTTTTAATTTCATGTAGACGAAAGGCAGATTTCACACTCAGAAAAAGCAATAAGAGGACTTTGGAAATGGTTTTCATTTCACAGAGACTTTACTAATGACTGCTATTGCTTTGATGCCTGACGCATTTTTTTCCTATTGACTTTGGACTGGTCCAACGTTCTACTTTCTCAGACCATAACACAATAGTCCATCTAAATGCTTCTTCAAGTTTTGGCACCTTCTGTGTGTAACATCATCTACAATCAGCACATGAAGTACCCTTACACTTCCTTACCCCCCATCTCTCTCTCTCCCCCTCTGCATCATTTCATTGGATTCATTGGATTCATTTCACTCGCAGCAGATAAGAGTGTTGCCGTGCACAGGAGGGGGCGAGCTTTACCTGCTGATGGGGCCGTCATGGCTGGGCTTGATGCTGGCGCTGCGGTCGCGACGCACCGGGCCGGGCTCAATGGTGGGCAGGCCCGTGGCGGAGGTGGTGGTGGTCCAGGTGGACGAGATCCTCCGCAGCAGGCCTGGGGGCAGCGACCGCCTTAGTCGCTGCAAAACAGGAAGAGAGCCGTCCAGACCAAATGAATATCCTGAAGAGCATATGGCTGAGAGAGCACTTAAACTTTATTGAACTCAAAGTTTTTTTTTTTTTTGAGGATGTATATTTGGAAATACATTAAAAGTAACAAATGGACTTGTTTTTGCAAGAAGAGATATTGTGTAAGCAAATGCATGGAAAAATCTGAACCTGATTTAATGAATCATACATAACCAAAAGCAAGTATGTAACATTAAAATGTCATTATTAAAGAATATTTATTCTTATTTTTCATTTTATGAAATACTTAATTCATTAGTTACTTTACATAATTGTGCCATCAACAACAACAAAGATGCTTTTACCGTCTGTTTATAGGACCAATTATACAGACTATTGGTACTTAAGACAATGAAGTGTGACTCTTAATGCTGCTAAAATCATGAACTTTAGCCAAATACAAAAAGCTATTGGTATGTGACTACCGTAGTTTGATTTTTGTGCTGTAGCCTTTTATGAGATTAATGTTTTTCAGTTTCTATATTGTGTGCTGTGATGGCTATATAAGGAGAGGGATAGAGTAAGAGAGAAAGTGCAAGAGGGAGATAGAGAAAGAGAGAGAGAAAGAGAGAGAGAGAAAGAGGGGGAAGGGGGGGTGTGATGTAAGGGCTAAAAGGGAATGTGTTGCCGGGCAGACCATCAGGGAGCAGCTGATCCTGATGCTTCTCCAGGAGGGAATCCTGCGTTGGCACTGGGAAATGGGGACAGAGCAGATGGAGACCCCCAGGAGGAATGGAACGTCCTCCGTCTGCCTCTGTCCTCCAACCCCACTCCACACCGCCCCTCCGAGCCCGAGGGAGCGAGCAGGACGGTGCTGGAAAGATCCAGCACACCACTCTCCGTTCATAGGCCTGAGACATCACGATATCTCCTCTAAGAGGTTCACATCTGTTTTTGTCCTTCTGTGTCATTTTTAAAGTGGTCATTTTTCTCCCTTCATTGGGTCACCTCAGGAAGTGACCACGACTGAGGTTAAAACTCCGCTGACAGCCACATGAATGTTTCAGGCCTCCTCCCAGGCATGCTCAGGGCCTCAGAGGCAAACCCTGTACTCTCATCCATCTCCCACCCACAGCAGGCTGGGACCACCACATCTCCACTCTTCTTCCCTCTCTCCCTCCCTCCCTCCTTCTCTCCCTCCCTCCCTCCCTCCTTCTCTTCCTCCCACCAACGAAGGACAAATGGATGGAGGGTCCTGCCTGCCTGCTTTGCTGTTGCTTTCCGCCACCGAGGGTGGTGGAGCACACTTCCATGTTTACCCAGGGATCCACAGCCTTGTACCAGCAGCTTCCGCCAGTCTCTCCTGAAAGCCCACTTCCACACGTCGACGAGCTGCTCCCGGCATGTGGCCCCGCCGTGCATTAATCTAATTCAAACACTGCCAGCCTAAAGAGGGCTTAAGGAGGAGAGGCGTGGGCCCCTTCCAAATGTCTGATACTGTAGACCTGAACATGAGTTCTCTCTCTCTCTCTCTCTCTCTCTCTTCTTTCTTTCTCCTCCCTGTCTCCCTTGTTCACTGCAGACAGGCTGTCAGAGTGGGGGAGGCTCATCAGCCAGCCGGCGCTGGATGCTGGGAGGAGGAGAAGTCCGATCTGATCTGATCACCGCGCTGCCCGTCTAGAGGGAGGACCATCTGCATCCCTCAAGTAGCGGCTCGGAAATACGTCCTTAGGACGGAGCCAGTGGTCAAAATGCTGTGTAGACTTTGGACAATATGCTGCATGCTTTCTCTCTCACACACACTCTCAATTTTGTCGTCTCCCAAGACATCTTTTTTGTAAGAAAAGTGAACAACAGTTTAACATGATTATTTTTATACTTGTTCTGACATGAGACCTATAAAAGAGAACAACATGGAATACTAACTTAAAAGACTAATTTTCTTCTGATGTGAGGAAAACAAAGTGGCAGCTTTTTTGCCATGATAATTATAACCATCTTAACTATAAAATGTCCCAAAGAGGGAAGTAAATTCTTCACATTTTCAGTATGCAGTCTGTGACAAGACTTGTGTGTCAAGCATGCTCAGCATATTAGACTACTTCCAAAAACATCCACGGGCTCTAACAGCGAGGCTTTCAGTGAAAAGCCAGAGAGGGAAAGGTCGCTCTCCCTGCTGTGTTTACCTAGACCAGGTTCCCCCTCCAGCACTTAAAGACCACTCTCCCCCTCAGGAGAATGGGAGAAATCTAACAGCCATGAGCTCCACAGTTCCGGAGTCGCACTTCTTGCAGGAAGTTCAGAAGTGTTATGTCTAGTTGAACCTCTCAAAAAAAAAAAAAAAAAAAAAGAAAGAGTGGTAGGAAAAAAAGGAGAGATAGACAGAAGAAAAAAAGCAAAGAGGAAAGTTGGAAAGAGGAGCCATTGGCATTTCAAACCAAAAAAAAAAAAAATTTTGAAATCTGAAATCCTCAAATCAGCCTCTGTGGCACACAATGTGTAGTTGTGGAAACGTCGCTGAGCCAGACACCAGCCAGAGGGTAAAACCTCTATTACACTGATACAGAGACGTGAGGGAAAGCAGTGTGGTGTATGGGTGTAAGTGCTGCTTCTAACCCTGGGCAAACTGTGTTATGATTACACACAGGGCTCTCTGAAACCCCACATCTCTCGCAACGTTTTTACGCCGTTTCATTCCGATTCACCGTGTTGACACAGCTGTGGGTATGACAGATAAAACAGGGCTTCAGGGCTTCAGAAACCAGACCGTGGCCTACTTTTCTTCACCAAGACGGCCAGAATATCACCTTTTATTTAGCCAAGATCTTTAAAAAAGCAGCCCCCACACTGCTATTGGCACGAGCTCGAGCTGCTCCAAACTACTCACAGGCTAACTTTCAGACAGGTACCGCACACTAGCCCCTTGCTAACATCACACAGACAACTAATTAGAAAACCACTTTGACCTCTGCTTAAACTTCTGTCTGCATATCAGTCCCAGTGTGGTTACAGGTGTAATTTGAACAGTGTAGTCTCACAGTGGGCAGTGGCATTCCTAGCTCTGGGGGAGTAGGGGGGAACTGGCCGGTGGTGCGGGCGAAACACTAGCGCAGCAGTGTTCCAGCAGCAGGGCTCCATCCTACTGAGCATCACAGGCCCTTTATTCAGACTAAGCTACGCCTTAAGTGCTGGCATGCATTTTTTAAGTGTTGCCCTGGTAAAACATTAAAAGGCCTCGGCGAAAATGTGCGTCATTGTCCCCTACATTAGAGCCCTGCCCGTGCCTGTGCCTGTGCCTGTGTGTGTGTGTGTGTGTGTGTGTGTGTGTGTGTGTATGTGTGTGTGTGTGTGTGTGTGTGTGTGTGTGTGCCTGTGTATGTATGTGTGTGTGTGTGTGTGTGTGTGTGTGTGTGTGTGTGTGTGTGTGTGTGTGTGTGTGTTTGTGTGTGTGTGTGTGCGCCTGTGTATGTATGTGTGTGTGTGTGTGTGTGTGTGTGTGTGTGTGTGCCTGTGTATGTATGTGTGTGTGTGTGTGTGTGTGTGTGTGTGTGTGTGTGTTTGTGTGTGTGTGTGCCTGTGTATGTATGTGTGTGTGTGTGTGTGTGTGTGTGTGTGTGGGGGGGGTTTGGGTGTACCTGCGTGCATGTTTGAAGACTGCCTTGAACTACTTTTCGGTCGGATCAAAGTTTGTTTACACCTGCATCTCATTAGTGAGTACTGCAGTATTAATAGGAGCATCATTCATAAAACATTTTCCCCAATCTTCATATCGCAAATGCATCACAGCAGGAGAAAGGGAAGGACAATTAACCACAACTGTGCTCTAATTCCACTTTGTAAGTATAACTGTAACTATACACATATGCTGATATTCTTGACAAAATGAGGACTATTCTCAGAAGAGTCATTCCGAGGACCTAAAAAACAACCCTTGAAAATCCCTTTTGTCTAATCTGTTAACAGGGACACAGAAATAGGTGAAATATTCAACTTTCTTATTTTTTCCCCCAGAAGACATATCCAGGAGACTGGATACCTCCTAACTTCATAACTCTGGAGGCTATACAATTCTATGGTTTTTAAGAGTGAAGTGAAGTAACATATTGATGACAAACAGCTGACTGAAGTAGACCTGTGATGAACCTACACCCAGGAACTTCACTGGATGACATTTTTTGACACAGCAAGCAGATTAAGGGTATTTTAATTGAAACCATTCAGGATGTGCCACAGCTTTTCCACAGGATGTGCAGTAAATAAATGTGATAGCCTGTCGGGCCATCCTATCATTGAAATGTATAGTCTGGAATCGAACCATTCACCTCGCTTAATCCAAGGGGCGGGCAGAGAATTGTCTTTCAAACTGCCTAGGCATGCAATAGGCCAGCACTACGACCATATCCGTATCCGGTCGGCAAAACGGCAAATATATCCTTCTTCGAAAGGAATGACTTAAGTGCATTGTGTTGCTCAACTTTCAAAAAAAAAAAGTCCAACTCCTCCAAAGTTGACGCCAACGCCGATTCAAACAACCGCTCTTCGTTCGCCATAGCCACCTTCCTTGTTGTTCACCGTCGCAGGACTATCGTTATCCTGTTAAGCCGCCTTAAGACTCTCTAACAAAATAGAGCGCTGTGATTGGATGATGTCCACGGCGTCAGCCAATAGAAATCCCTATGGTTTGATACTAGACATACAGGCTGAGCAAATTAATTTGCCGCCGCTAGGGTGCGT